>NC_064816.1:89333847-89633847 GCF_023721935.1 Panthera uncia | reverse complement strand
AAAACATACTATTTTTTATTGTATGAATATTTTTTAAATTATTTCAAGAGAATAAATGAGGTCAAGATCATAGGAAAAATGAAAGTGGAACTCGGTAAAGAAACACAACTGAAAAGAAAAAAAAATCTTCAACTGAAAATAAAAAAAAATCTTCAAAGTGGCAGTTTGATTAATTTGTTAAAACAAATGAAGTTAAACAATGAAGTTAAAATGTTACGTTATTAATCCCAAACTACATGAAATTTGCTAATAGGACAGTACAGATTTGTAATTTATTGAAGGCCAATTACTGATAAAATAATGAAAGTGAGCAAGAAAATTAACCTCACCAAATCCAAACTTAAACCTTGAGAAGATCAGATAAAAATCTCTGCAACTTCTATGTATTTTACTAAATGAAGGTTTACCTGGTGGAAAACTAGTTTTGATTTTATGCTACAATTGATTATGAACTCTTACTAAAAATGTTAGCAGAAGTGTGCCAGACATCTAAATATGGGTATTTCAACCTTTAAAGATTAGAATTTTTTTTTAATTCAGAGAAAACTTTTAATACAAACTTTGTGGGTTACATGCAATCAGAATAACCCTTGAAATAAATAAGACCCGATCATACTCCTATAAAGGAGAAGATTTATGAACAAATGAGCCTGAAACTAGTTTCTGTTTTAGTTCAAGGTGTAGTTTCAAAGAGAGATTTGAAAAATTGAGCGTCATGATGCTATTTTTTTTTTTTTAATTTTTAAAAATGTTCTAGGAATGAAACTCTGGGAGAAAAAACGTAAAGACATTTTATGGACCTGGATATTGATTTAGGTGATGTTAAAAATCATTACTGTAGTAGTGATTTATATACCCAATTAAAATATTTTGTAATATTTTCTGCAGCAGTGATAACTTACCACATGTAGTCCATTAGTTTTTGAATACCGTATATAAAATGTATTATTTTTAATCTCCATATTACTTATCAATTATCAAGCCTATTAATTCCAATATAGATTTCCTCAGCAGTGAAAAATGTCTCCAACTTACAATGATTAAAAATATGTAACAATTGTACTGCCTTCAGAAGGCTATCTACTTTGGAATTCGTGCAAATAGAGCAAAAGTTGTGTAAGTCTGGATTATGGCATAGTCTAATAACTTCTAATAAAGCCAAAGGTGAATTTTATGGAATAAATGTATAATTGATGAATTATCATGTCTTCATTTTATTCAAATATTGCCACCCCATTGAAAGACCACTAAACAATGGGAATAATAACCACGCTAGTTCCCTGTTGATACTTTGCTGACTTTGAGTAACAGAAATGTAGATTTGTGTATGCCTTTTGATTTTGAGATTATGAAGGTATAATTCTCAATTTACGGACTTATATACCTTGTAACCTATTAAAAGTTAGAATCTTGGTTTACAGCTTTTTTGAGAGTTAAGATAAAACCCCACCCAGTGGTGCACGGGAGTACTGGTTTCCTCCTACTTTGCCAACATTTACATAGTCGATGTGTTCTGCATCTTTTCCTTGCTAAACCTCAGTATCTCTTACTTGTAGATTAGAATCTATAGAAAGTTGTAAAATTTGAATCTGTTCTTACCTTTATTGGGAATGTTTCCAACATTACACCACACCTTATTTAACTTTGTGATAGATATTCTCTAACAACTGAAAGAACTTCTATTCTTAGTTTCCTTCACAGCATAAGTGCTCTTTCATCAGTTTTAGGGAATTCTGTATTATTTCTTCCCTCTTTATTCCTTAATTTTGGAATGTGCGAAGAATTAGGCACATGTTCTCCATGTCTCTTACTTTTCTATGTATTTTTCTCTATGTTCTGATATATGACCTCCATCCATAGTGTTAATGTTTCTCAAAATTTAAGTTGGTGATATTTGCTTGTATGTTTGTCTTTTCATTTATGATTCATTCTTAGGAGGAGGTATGAGACGAGTAGAAATAGATTTTCTTTTTTCACTGAGATTCAAAGAGGAGAGGGAAACCCAGACAGTGCTGGTATGGGATAGTTTGCCTTCTCAACATAAGTGTTTCCTTTTTTACTGATACGTATATGCATGTGTATGTGTGTCAGTGTATCAGAGTTTGGATTAGGAATGGGATATTTACAGAGTTTCACAGTAATGATCTCCCCCCCCCCAAATTTTTATTAACTACAGAGCAAAAAAAAAAAAAATAGAGTAAGTTTTTAGTGAAAAAGCCTGGTAGACATCACCTAATACAATTATTAAAGTTACCAATATCACAAATAAGATAAATCAAAATGCATACAAACCTATAGGATGCAATGAGAACATGGTATCACTTCTGTGATATTCCTGCCAATGATTTGGAACCCAAATTTAATTGTGAAGAAACACGAGACCAAGCCAAATCAAGGAACACTTTCAAAATAATTGAATGGTAAGGTTCGAAAGTGTCAAGATGATGAAAGTTAGGAAAAGACCAAGGATCTCTTTGAGATCAAAAGAGAATAAGAATATTGCATTTTCTTGTCACTTTTCTATAATTTTTGATTGCTTGAAAGTTAAAAAAATACATTTTAATTCCATTGTATTCATATCTATTATGATTAAAGCTAATATTTAAGGGCTCATCTAATATTGTCATTCAATCCTTATAGCAACCCTGTGAGGTAGGTACTATTTTCATCCTTACCATACAGAATAGGAAACCAAAGCACAGAGGAGTCAGATGACTTCTTTATGTGGCAAGTAAATAATGGAATTGTGTTTTGAACTAAGGCATTCTCATGGCAAAACCCTACTTTGTAACAACTAAGCTCTCCCACCCCCTGGCAATTCAGACTTGGTTTCTTTAATCATTATCCATTCTCCAAAAATACTTTCTATAATTTGGGTCTGGGGAAATTCTCCTTGATGGGTAGAACAACTTTGTGCTCATGTATTAATTCCAATGTTTCCTAAGCCAGAGCTTCCCAATCCATGTACCATGAATGGGTAATGCATGTATTGTGACGGTGATCCATCAGCCCTGGGTTGGATGACCGATAAGACCTGGGGCAGCCACAGTTTAATGGCCAGGCTCCTATGGCTTCTGAGTAAAGCAGACCTACCATTTGCTATGAACACCATTATCTAAGATAGGGAAACATTTTTAGGATAGTATTCTCTCCTTCAGCTTTTTGCTATATTAGATGATAAAAATATAATCACCTCTCTGCAGAAAATTCATTGCATTTGTCTGTAGACAAATAATGTTCAGAAAATCTACACCAAGTGGAATGGAAAATTAAAATGAGAATCTATTTGATTTCCCATTAGATGTTCTGCTTTCCTCTCCCTGCATAGATACTGCTTATGTGCTCAACATTTAAAATGTTGTTAGTTTCATTCCTGGTGTTGCTATATACACATGTATACGTACAGCACATATACTTGTGTCTTTTGTTTAATCAAGTCAAGGTTTTATAGTTGCTGCAGGTTGAATTATGATGCAATTGCTGGTTGACAAGTAGTAATGTGGTACTCTGTAGAACTATAAAAAGTACTGTAAGCTACTTTTTCATCCATAGTATTTTTGGTAGACTGGAAAATGTATTACTGCATTGCAGTGAAGAAATAATTGCCTTTCCAGAGTATAATTTGGTCGATAATCATAATTTCTATTAAATAAATGTTCAGACAATCCCGCATCTATCACCTTAAATCCATTTAAAAAGCTTTCTACAGTTCTAGAATGTATGAATAACTTTTATGTTTAATATAGAAACTAATGTTGATGTCTCCCCTGATAGGAAAATGAGAAGTCTAATTTTAACTAATAATTCTGTCAGTGTTATAAAGTGACTAAAAGAGGCCTAGTGATGTTGCTTTTTTAATGAATGTATTACTCAGGGCTGCTTCTGAGTGGAAAAGTAATAATTAAAGGATCTTTTCTTCATAACTTAAATGTTAATGTGTTCCTCCACCCACCCCCAATTTTTCCAGTAAAGCATACTAGCTAAACAAGGGCCAAGCCAATTTTGGGAGGGTTATATTCCAGAGATATAGAAGACAAATAAGCTAGCAATTTGATACACTCATTTAATAAAATGTTTTATTGATGACTTTGTATGATCACTGATCTGCTAATTGGACTGACAACCAACAATGAATAATAATCACTTGCCTTGAATTTCTTGCCAAAAAATAGATTTTTCTTTTCAATCAAAGGAAAGAGACATGGGGGTTGAATTCATACAGACGTAGTCAATAGATAAAAAGGCAACAGTGAACTCTTCAAAAATTATAAATTGTGTAACAGTTGGTAACTAATGTAAATGAATGGAGCCTAGAAAATTTATATATCATGTTGTAATTTCTTTTCCAGATACTCCTTATAAAGGAAGAGAAATGTGCCATTTTGGATTTTCCTTTTTCTAAAAAGGCTAGGTCTTTCTGACCTAGAATATGAAAAGAAAAAAAAATCAATTACTTGGTTCATTTGTGAGATACTTCCTTAGCCCCAACTATATGTCAGGTGCTGGGAAGTAATTACAAACAGACAGCCACAGTCCCTATGCTCAGATAAGCTATAGATTGGTGCAAGATAGAGACATATTATCTGACAGCTGATGCAGGGGGATAAATGCTAGGCCAGAGGGGCACAAGGAGCCCTGGGGAGCAACGTGACAGCGGTATTAAGCACTGGCTGGCTGTGTTGCAAGTGTCTGGTTAGGAGGTCACAGAAATCTTTCCTTGGAAAGTGATGGCTAAGCTGAGTCCTGATGTATAAATAGGAATTAGTTGGGTGAGAAGAGGAAGCAGCATATGTGGTAGCCTGCAGGCAAGAAAGAGCACAGCATATTTAGGAAACTAAAATAGCTTGGCCAACTGTATTTTTCATTTCTTGAACATTCTCTACCACTCTTCTTCCCCCCCACCTCCATAGGCTTCTTTACTCATTGGATTTATGCTATTGGCCTTTTCTTTACATGGACGATGTTTTTAAAGATTTTGTGGCTCTTAAACGTGCCAAGAGATCAGGTTCACATGCATCCAAATGTGGGTTTTAAACTTGCCAGTGTATATCACAAATCACCACAGGACACAAAGAACACGTACCTCACACTGGGTGAGGTGTTTGTTCCTCAGACTCCTGTTCCTCCTATTTTCACAGTAAACACACAGTTTATCACAGGGTGTGGGTTAGTAGGCTGATAGGCTGATAGCAGACCTTGACTGCATAGGACATGGGAGAGATACAGTAACATGAAACAACCTAGATAGACCTCTACTGTAATTCTTTGACCTGGACATGAGAGGAGACCCTGTCTTTTTCTAGAGTGCAATGAGCCAAACTGATGATCCCCATAGGACCTCAGGAGGCCATGGCTTCTAAGACTGGTGGTAATACTCATAGACTGCATTTCAACAGCCCTTAATTTTTGCCCAAACAATACTAGGAGTCTTCAGACAGGGGTCTCACTTCCTCACAATCCTTGTGAGGTTTCTCTATGCATTTGACACCTTCCCATGTTCTGTTCCATCTCTTAGTTACAACATTTCTTGATTCTGCTCAGATGTCAAATGTGACAATCATGTCATAAATATTTGCTGGAGATTTCACTTTTGTTTCCAATGCTCATCAACATCCATGCTGAGGCTAAGAATGCTTAGTTATGCTGTTACTTATTACAGCCAAAGGTGTGAGAATTTTCTTCTATCATTGCCTAGGAAGGAATTAGTCTTAAGACCACATCAAGCTCTTGACTTAGGGTTGACACATCGTTGATTTAAATTTTCCTTTTAATCATTTAGGTGCTGCTACTAATCAACACCTCTCTGATCTATTGTGGTAATGATGCTTTTCTGTAAATGGAAGGCCTTCTATTTAACCTGTTAGATTTACCATGTTACATGTGACTCAACATTACAAGCTATTCTGCTCTTTTTGAATTCTGAAGGTGAACCAGTGTCTTTGGTGTCTTTCCATTTTGTATCACCTGAAAATGTGGACATAGATTCTTTGTCTTTATCCAATTTATTGTTTAATCAAATAAAATCAAGTAAAGGGCCATAGATGTAGCCTTGGCAATGGCACTAGCTCAGCTACAGTGGTCTAGTTCAGTTGGAAGCTGGTGCCCACTTATAGCAAGTAAAACAGCTGAGGGATGAAATGTAGATGAGGCTGGGTGCCTTGGCCTTGACAGGTGCTCAGTGAGCAATGATTCATTCTGCATCTACCACAGTGAGACTTTTAAAACACTCTCCACTCACTTTTAGTCCCCCCCTCCACTTTTCTTTAAAACTCTGAGAATAAGGATAGTCTTGTTACAAATGTCTTTCCCTGGGAAATTGGGCAAATCAACTATCCAGGACAACTGTCCTCAGTAATGCAAGGTGATTTATCTGTGTAAGGTGTCTCAAAGTGACCGACTTGTTTACCCTCAGTGATACAACTGTGTACAAAGAGATCTCTCCCATTGGGCAAGGGGAAACATATCTACAGATGTAACATCTCATGGTCTTCTTTTCTGTGAGATCTCCTTTTTCTTGATCAATTGGTTTTATTTAGTTTACTATGGGTTCTCTCATATTCACTTTAACTTTGGGAACATGTGGGGCTTTGGACAGAGCATGGTACAGAAATTCCACTTGTAATCCTCAAAGTGTCCACTTACTAGAATTGGCAAAGAAGAAGTATTTGTAAGTGAGCAAGTAAGTAGGGTCCATGCCAGTGGCTATGAGCTGACAGTAGTATGGTAGAATGTTGTCCAATTAAACCATGACCGTTGTTACTTGAGATGATGCAAATTCCCTGACTTTTCTGATTACTCTTATCCCTGGGGTTGGTAAATCAGCTCACCTGACCTTTCCGAAGTCAGCTTGGAAAGCCTTTCCTAGGTATTTCCTGGAAGATGCTATAAGATCCATCTGGTATCTAATGAAGTGGTTCTCCTTAACACAGTTTGCATTTCATGGGCCTCATACTTGAAAATCCTGTTCCAAAAGGGCTGAGGCAGAACCTGGGATTCTGTTTTCTAACAGCTGCTTTCTTGATTGTGCAGCTCAGCCATGTGAACCACTGGTTGTATATTCCAATGAGGAGACTGTTGCCACAGATGGGTTATTTTCCCATATCTGAGAGACTCTTGTGAGTTGAAATCTGTTTCAGGGGCCCTTACTCCTCACTGGAAAGAGTTCCCTTGGTCTCAAATTCAGTCACCAATCCCGTGCTCCAGCTCCATGAATGCAACCCCACCTACTGTCAGGCAACCCTCTAGGAATGAGAACTGTGTAATGTCTCAGAATATTCTCTTCAGTTGAGCTCTTTTTTTTTATGATGAGTTACATTATTCTTCTGTTAACACTTGTCTGTCTTTATATCTCTCAGTTTCTCACAGAGATTTGTGCAGAAATATTTAACAATTGCTTACTGAATTGACTTTTATAGCATTGAAGATAAGGAGGGAAAAGAACAATGTTTAGTTTTTGTTCCCTGTGTTTTATTGTTGTTTATCATTATTGTTAATGTTAGTGTTACTAATAGAAAGATTCTTATCCTCTCTCTGTAAATCTTTAATGTATTGGGTATTTGCATATACTGTCTTAGGCTTTGGTCTTTTCCAGGCAAAGGTAGAGCCAGTAAGGAGATTGTTATTGGAAGGAGAAGTCAATCATCAAACTTACTTTTGCTTTCTACTTGAGCCAGGATATAAAATTAGATCTCTGCATGTGAAAAGATAGATTCTATGGAGTTCTCTAACCCCGTGTTTTATACCAATTAATAAATCTCAAACTAATTTCATTCTCAAGCTTATGATTTTAGATATGTTATCTCCAGCAGGCACCTTTAGGAATACTTACTTTTTGGACTCTGGGAGAAGTACTGTGAAGACACAGCATAGAGCTCTTTTTCAGTAGCCCTATTACTGATGCCTTTTATCTTTTCCATTTAAAAAATCATACAGTGTCCTACCATAGACCCCAAAGTCATCTTGAAGGACATCAGTTTTGCTTTTTTAAAGCCTTCATTGGTGGACATGCTGTCAGATTTTTACTTGAGTATTTGTGGTCAATAAAATGTTTATCATGGTTGGAGTATATAGTTCCTTTGAACTCTTGATATTTTTGATGTAAAGAAAACTATTTCATGTAAAATATTAACTCTTACCTCTCTAGGTAAAATACTATAATGGCAAGATAATCTTCTTGGTTTATTTTATAAACACATAAAAAAGTGTTCTCAAAAATGTTAAAGCATAGGCTCATGCAATAAGAGATAATCAGTGAATAGAAGTAACGAAATGCAGCAGATGGCTCTTGTAGCTCAGAAATTAATGCAAAAACTATAAAGCAGCATTGTTTCTCAGGAAAATCCAGTCAATGTTTATGTCCTATTACTCCCATGGCCAAGTAATATTATAACTATCTCTGTGCTAATTAAGAATTTCATAACAGCTTTGAAAAGTAATACATAATTGTCCGAAACAATTTTGGCAAAATATATTCTGTGCTACGATGATATTTAGCGCATTCTGAGCTGGCCTCATTAGATCAAAGCAAAGCTTCCTAGAAGTAATGTTCTTTTATTCTCTTTCTATTGTCTAGGGGGGCATATAATACCATCCCCATGTGTAACAAGTCAACTATATTTTTTAAGTGTTAAATAATTTCTTCCTATTACTACCCTTCAAGTCAGTCTGTGTCAATGTCCCTATAAACAGTTTTCATAAATAGTACCTGAGCATAGCATTGGGATATTTCTAGTTTGCATTAATACATATACTGAGAAATGAAAACAAATTTAACCCTGAAACTTCATAATGTGGAGAGAGAGACAACTTTACAATATAATCAAGTTACACTGACTACTTCAAAATATACCCCTGTTGGATTTAGCTAGATTGCTTATCCACAGTTTGTATACTAACCTATATTGTATATGTCTTAAATAAACTTTCGTACAGTACACAAAGAATATCAAATTCAACCAGATACGTTGATATTGGGTGTTTTTTTTTTTTTCTTTGACATTTACCAGAAACACTAAACCTTGTACCACATTAACTCAAAAATGACAAAATTGACTCTAATCATCTTTGCTTCTCTGGTCTTGATGATAATAAGTAAATGCTGTATAGTTATTTACACTGCATTGACTTCCAAATTAGAATGGAAGGGATGAAAAATACCATTATCTAAGTGGAAAAAATGACCTAGTAGCATAATGTAATTTTCTATTAAAAATTATAATCTCTGCATTGTCATAAAAATCAATTTCAAAGGTGCCATTATCTTTGAATCACCTGCCCTGTGCCATTGGAGATGATGAGGACAGAGCCAGCTTAATTGTCATTTTCCTGCACAATGAGTTTATAAAACAATAGAATGTAGTTCTTTCTACTGCTCCTGCTGTAGGAGGCTCTGGCATTTGGCAGTAAAGCCTGCATGCTGGGGGGGTGGGCGGTGGTAGCTTGATGTACTGCATCCACCAGATGTGATACTTGTTGTGCTCAAATTTTCAGCCAAATCTGGAAGATTATTCATAGGAAATTAGATTGTAAATGCAGATAGGATTTTTAATATTCCTGCTGTCCACATTTTTCCAATTGTATAATGGGATAATAAGTACGCTTGAGAAGGCTCAGCCCTTACTCATCATCATATAGACAACCTTGAAAATAAGAGAGAAAAAAATATTTTCTGCCCTCTTTGCATCCCTGAGGAGAGTAAGGTGGGTGCAAATAGATTTGCAAAATGGCTCACTCTACCCCATGCTGGCAGCGTAATTGGTTTGGCAGTACTTTTGCAAAATTGTCTGTCTGCTGCAAGAATGATACCTGGGAATTAGGCCTTATCCTCTCAAATCCCTAGTGTATTTTTTAACTGTGTCACAATCCATGAAGAAGTAATGCAAAAATAGGATGGTAGCTGAAGGATTGACCTCCATTTTTGTTTTTCCTCCAGCACATCCTTTCCTACCAAAGTCCTGTATTCGTTCCCCATATCTTAGCTCTTGATGGAGTAGTGGACAGTTTCCAGATTTAACAAGACTACATTTTAATCATGTAGTCTTGATACACATGATTTATGTTCAGTTTTTAAGAAGATGTAGATCCACTGAGTTCTGTCTTCATTACAGAGTGCAGGGGTTACTGAATGATACTTGGAGTGTCAAGTGTAGTGTCAAACTAGTACAGTTTATTACATTTTACAGACTTCTAAGTTACCCTAATAATTTTAATGTTTATGGTTTTATGATCTGATTGATTGTATCTATCTATTGAATATACCTCCCTGAAGAGAGCATTGTTATTTTTGAGATTCTTGAAATTTATTACTAAACTTCTTCTTTTCCTTTTTTTTTTTTTTTTTTTTTTCGGTCAGTATCATAGAACATAGTTCGTTTCTTCTTTGGCAAATAAATTCGTTAGAAATGTAACCCAAATCCCTCTGTGGCAAGAATGTTAGTTTGTCCTGCATTATCTATTCTCTCTCTTCTTGCAAGGTAATAAACCCCGCTAATTTTAGGTAGGCACATGATTGCCTGGAATAAAAACTACACTTTCCAGCTTCCTTTATACTTGTTGTGAACATGTAACTTAATCCTTATCAAGCAGGTATTAGCAGAAATGCTATTTGATGGTTTTTAGGACATTCCTTTAAAAATAGCAAGGATATGCTCTTTTCTCTATCAATGTCCCCTCATTTATCCTATTACCTAGGAAGGTGTGAGTGAGCCATTTGAAACAAATTGGATTAGATTCTAAAGGATGGTTGGCCAAAGAGGTTAAATGAGCTCAATTCCCCCGAGAATTTGGAGAAGCAAAGTACCAGCTCTAGTTACTCTGTCTCCAGTAGATTCCATGAAGGTGGCTGCTGCATGACTTCTCAGCTCTGTATAGTGTAGGGCTGAAATCAGAACTGGAACTAGGATATACCATCCCCTCCTTCTAGATGAAAGAGGAAATGGTACTGGAATTAGGGAAATGACGTGGATATACAGAGATGCAGAATGTGAAAACAACTCAGACATTTTCTGGGTCTTACATTTTCTGGCTCAGAGGAGAAAGATGTTCTCATTTTGTATCAGAGGTGGTATCAGAAATAATGAATTACAAATAATTCATTTTATGCTTTGATAATGTAAGCTACAAAGAGAGTAGTAGCATTAGTGGCATCATAATGTATTTTATGAAATAAATGGTTAAATTTTAATTTAATAAAAAACTTTCTTCTATTTTTCTTAAAGACCTCCTTGGAAATGACATTCATCATTTTAATTGCTTTC
Organism: Panthera uncia; assembly: GCF_023721935.1. Taxonomy (NCBI): domain Eukaryota; kingdom Metazoa; phylum Chordata; class Mammalia; order Carnivora; family Felidae; genus Panthera; species Panthera uncia. The sequence continues at coordinate 89,622,592 of NC_064816.1, read as the reverse complement.
TAGCATGCTGCACAACTGTAATTCTGATAATATTTTTAATGTACTGTTATATTTGTGCTATTGTTTAAGGTATCCTAATGTCTTTTGTTTTCTTTTGTTCTTTCTGTTTTGTTGGAGGACTTGTTTTTTTTTTTAGCACCTTTTAATAATCTTACTGTTTATTTTAATTCCAGTATAGTTAACATACAGTGTTAAATTAATTTTAGGTGTGCAATATAATTATTCAACAATTGTATACATTACTTAGTGCTCATCATGATAAATATACTCTTAATCACTTTCACCTATTTCTTTCATCCCCCCACCTATCTCCCCTCTGGTAACCGTCTGTTTGTTCTTTATAGTAAAGAGTCTATTTCTTTGTTTGTTTCTCTTTTTTTTTTCTGTGCTTGTTAGTTTTGTTTATTACATTCCACATATAAGTGAAGTCCTATGGTAATTTCTTTATCTGGATGACTTATTTTGCTTAGCATTATACTCTCTAGTTCCATCCATGTTGTTGCAAATGGCAAATTTCATTCTTTTTTATGGCTGAATAATAGTCTATTGTATATACCACATCTTTATCGATTAATGTATTGATGGACACTTGGACTGCTTCCATAATTTGGCTCTTGTACATAATGCTGCAATAAACATAGGGGTGCATGTATCCCTTTGAATTAGTGCTTTTATCTTTTGGGGTAGTGTGATTATTGGCCTGCAAGGTTGTTCTATTTTTAACCTTTTGATGAATTTCTGTACTGTTTTCCATAGCTGTACAAGTTTGCACTCCCAACAGTGCACAAGTATTCCTTTTTCTCCACATCCTTGCCAATACTTGTTTCTTGTGTTTTTGATTTTAGCCATTCTGACAAGTGTGAGGTGATCTATTATTATAGTTTTGATTTGCATTTCCTGGATGAATGAGTAGTGTTGAGGATCTTTTCACGTGTCTGTTGGTCATCTGTATGTCTTTTGAGAAATGCCTGTTCATGTCTTCTGCCCGTTCTTTAACTGGATTATTTGTTTTTTAGGTGTAGACTTGTATGAGTTCTTGATATATTTTGAATATAACTCTTTATCAGATATGTCATTAGCAAATCTCTTTTCCCTTCAGTAGGTTGTCTTTTAGGTTTGTTGATTGTTTGCTTTGCTGTGCAGAAGCTTTTTATTTTTATGTAGTCCAAACAGTTTAGTTTTGCTTTTGTTTCCCTTGCCTTAGGAGATATATCTACAAAAATGTTTCTATGGCCAGTGTCAGAAAAGGTATTTCCTGTGCTCTCTGCTAAGATTTTTATGATTTCAGATCTCACATTTAGATCCTTAATCCACTTGGAGTTTATTTTTGTGTATGTTGTAACAATGTGGTCCAGTTTCATTGTTTTGGGTGCAGTTGTCCAGTTTTCACAACACCATTTGTTGAAGAGACCATCTTTTCTCATTGCATAATCTTGCCTTCTTTGTTGAAGATTAATTGACCATATAATTGTGGGTTTCTTTCTTTTTTTTTAATTTTTTAAATTTGTATTTATTTATTTGAGAGAGACAGAGACACAGTGAGTGGGGAGGGGCAGAGACAGAAGAAGAGAGAGAGAGAGAGAATCCCAAGCAGGCTCCATACTGTCAGCACAGAGCCAGATGGGGGCTTGAACCCACAAAACCATGAGATCATGACCTGAGCTGAAATTGAGTCAGTAGCTCAATGCTGTAGCCACCCAGGCCACTTAAATTGTGGGTTTATTTCTAGGATTTCTATTCTGTTCCATTGATTTTGTGTGTGTGTGCCAGTACCTTACTGTTTTGATTATTGTATCTTTGTAGTATAATTTGAAATCTCGAATTGTGATAACTCCAGCTTTGTTTTTCTTTTCCAAGATTGTTTTGGCTGTTCAGGGTCTTTGTGCTTTCATACCAATTTTAGCATCATTTATTCTAGTTATGTGAAAAATGCTCTTGATATTTTTCATAGGGAATACATCGAATCAATAAATGGCTTTGGTTAGTATGGACATTTTAAAAACATTTGTTTTTCCAGTCCTTGAGCATGGAATATCTTTCTGTTTGTTGGTGTTACCTTCAGTTTCTTTCATCAATATTTTAGAGTTTGCAGAGTACAGGTCTTTCAACTCCTTGGTTAAATTTATACCTAGGTATTTTATTCTATTTGGTACAGTTGTAAATGGGACTGCTTTCTTTATTTCTCTCTCTGTTGCTACATTATTGTTGTATAGAAATGCAGTGGATTTCTGTACATTGATTTTTCATCCTGTGACCTTACTGAATTCGTTCAGCAGTTCTAGTAATCTTCTGGTGGAGTCTCTAGGGTTTTCTATATATAGTATCATGCCATTTGGACATAGTGAAAGCTTTACTTCTTCCTTACCATTTGGATGACTTTTATTCCTTTTTGTTGTCTGCTGTGGATAGGGTTTCCAGTACTATATTGAATAAAATTGGTGAGAGTACACATTCTTGTCTTGTTCCTGACCTTAGAGGGAAAGCTTTCAGTTTATCAGCATTGAGTATGATGCTAGATGTGGGGTTTTCATAGATGGCCTTTATTATGTTGAGGTACATTCCCTGTAAACTTTGTTGAGGATTTTTATCATTAATGAATGTTGTTCTCTGTCAAATGCTTTTTTTTTTTTGCATCTATTGAAATGATCATATTGTTTTTATATTTTTATTTATGTTTTATTATAAATATAATATAAATAAATGTATAAATAACTATATGTATTTTATTTATGTTTTTATAATCAATGTGTGTATCACATTGATTTATTTGTGAATATTGAACCACGCTTGCATCTCAAAAATAAATCATGGCAAATGATTTTTTTTAATGTATTATTGGATTCAGTTTGGTAACATTGTGTTGACGATTTTTGTATTTGTGTTCATCAGAAATACTGGCCTGTAGTTTTCGTTTTTATACTGTCTTGATCTGGCTCTGGGATCAGGGTAATGGAGGCTTATAGAATGAATTTGGAAGTATTCCTTCCTCTTGTAATTTCTAAGAAAAATTTAAGAATAATAGGTATTAAATATTCTTGAAATGTTTGGTAGAATTTACCTGTAAAGTTATCTGGTCCTGGACTTTTGTGGGGAGTTTTTGATTACTGATTTAGTTTCATTGGTGGTAATCAGTTTGTTGAAATTTTCTATTTCTTCCTGATTCAGTTTTCATAGGTTATATGTTTCTAAGAATTGATCCATTTCTTCTACACTGTCCAATATGTTGGCATATAATTTTTCATTATATTCTTCTAATTGTATTACTATGGTGTTAGTTGTTACTTCTCTTCAATTTGTGATTTTGAGTCCTCTCGCTCTCTCTCTCAAAAAGTCAGGCTAGAGGTTTATCAATTTTGTTAATCTCTTCAAAGAACTAGATTCTAGTTTCATTGATCTGTTTTTGTTGTTGTTGTTGTTGTTTTAGTTTCTACTTCATTTATTTCTGCTCCAATATTCATTATTTCTTTCCTTCTGCTGGTTTGGGTTTGGTTTGTTCTTTTTTTCTAGCTCCTTTAGGTGTAAAGTTAGGTTGTTTATTTGAGATTTTTCTTGCTTCTTGAGATAGGCCTGTATTGCCATAAACTTCACTCTTAGAAATGCTTTTGTTGCATCCCAAAGATTTTGGACCATTTTATTTTCATTTTCATTGGTTTCCATGCATTTTTTATTTCCTCTTTGATTACTTGGATAATCTATTCATTGTTGAATAGCATGTTATTTAACCTCCATGTATAATCCTTTCTAAATTTTTTCTTGTACTTGATTTATAGTTTCAGTGTTGTGGTCAGCAAAGATGCATGAAATGACTTTGATCTTGAATTTGTTGAGACTTGTTTTGTTGCCTAGTATGTGATCTGTTCTGGAAAATGTTCCATGTACTCTTGAAAAAGTGTGTATTCTGATTTAGGATTGAATGTTCTGAATGTATCTGTTAAATCCATTTTGTCCAGCATGTCACTCAAAACCACTGTTTTGATGATTTTCTGTTGGGATGATCTATCCATTGATGTAAGTGTGGTATGAAAGTCCCCTAGTATTAAAGTATAACTATCAATTAGTTCTTTTATTGTTGTATTTGGGTGCTTTTATATTGGGTGCATAAATATTTACAACTGTTACATCTCCTTGTTGTATTGTTCCCCTAGTGATTATGTAGTGTCTTTCTTTGTTTCTTGTTACAGTGTTTATTTTAAAGTATATTTGTTCGATATAAGTATTGCTACTATGGCTTTCTTCTGACATCCATTTGTATGATAAATATTTCTCTATCCCTTCACTTTCAATCTGCAGGTGTCTTTAGGTCTGAAATAAATCTCTTGTAGGCAGCATATAGATGGGTCTTGTTACTTTATCCATTCTATCACCCTGCATCTTCTGATCTTTTAATTTGCTAACATTGAAAATAATTTTGATAGGTATGTATTCATGGTCATTTTCTCACTAGCTTTTTCTCTCGTTATTTTTTCGTTAGTAGGTAACTTTCTTTAATGATATATTTGGATATCTTTCTCATTTTTTTTGTGTGTATCTGTTACTGGCTTTTAATTTCTGGTCATTGATCAATTTGTATATAACATCTGCGTAGGTGGTTGATGGTTGCTTACTTTTGAACCCATCTTTTCTCTTGTCTTCTTCATGTTTTAGTTATATGGTGTCTTTATATTTTGTGAGTCCCTTGAGTAATTTTTACAGATAAACTTATTTTTACTGCCTTTGTGCTTCCCACTTTCCTTACTCTTTGTTTGGACTCTAAGAGTCCCCCTTAACACTTATTGTAGGGCTGGCTTAATGGTCATAAATTCCTTTAACTTTTGGTTGGAAAACTTTATTTCTCCTGCTATTCTGATTGCTGGCCTTTGAGATAGAGTATTCTTGGCTGCAAATTGTTTCCTTTCAGCACTTTGAATATATCAGGCTTTCTGGCTTGTAAAGATTCTGTTGAAAAATCAGACAATAGACTTACTGGGTTTCCCTTGTATGTTAACTGCTTTCTTTTCTCTTGCTACTTTTAAATTCTGTCTTTGTCACTACTTTTTTGCCATCTTAATTACTATGTGTCTTGGTATGGATCTCTTTGGGTTGGTTTTGTTGGGGGGATATTTGTGCCTCCAGGATCTGGATTTCTGTTTCTTCCACACATCTAGTACATTTTCAGCTATTATTTCTTTTAATAAATTTTCTGCCCCCTTTTCTTTCTCTTCACCTTTAAGGGATACCTATTAATGTGAATGTTATTATGCTTGATGGTGTCACTGAGCTCCCTGAGTCTATTCTCAGTTTACATATATATATTTTTTTCTCACCAGCTCAGCTTGATTACTTTACTTTGCTCTGTCCTCTAGGTCACTGGTTCGTTCTTCTTCCTTTAAGTATGCAATTTATTCCATCTGGTGTATTTTTAATTTCATTTATTATGTTCTTTATTTTTGATTGGTTCTTTTTATCTAATTCTTAAAGGTCTCACTAAGGTCCTCCACTCTTTGCTCAAGTACAGTGAGTATCTTTATGATCATTACTTTAAATGATCTATCAGCCATCTTACTTATCTCCATTTTGTTTAGTTCATCTACTGTGATTTTGTCCTGTTCTTTCATTCGGGACCTATTTCTCTGTATCCTCATTCTAACTCACTCTCTGTGCCTGTTTATGTGTGTTAGGGAAGTTAGCTATGTTTCCTGTATTTGAAAGTAATGGCTTTATGAAGAAGAGGTCCTATAGTTCGCTGCTGTGCAGTGTCCACTGTTCACGAGAATGTGATATTGCAGGGATGTGTTTTATTTGTGGTTCGTGTACCCTGCTCTTGTGGATGAGCCACCTTTTCCTTCAGACCAGTCATCTGCAATGGCTGTCTTTGCCTGTTATGGACAGTGTTTTGTACCTGTGGTGTTGATGGACCCATCTGGAAACACTGAGCTTGAGTTGAGTCAGACCAGGAATCTGCCAGAGATGCAGTAGCACCAAATTCCAGGGTGCTTTCCCTGTGTTGTCTCATGAGAAGCTTTCATTGGTGGGCACAGCCTGCAGTCAGACCAGTTGTCTGCTTCCAGCCCACTTCTTGGGACTCCACCTGACTGGTGTGTGGTGTTCCCTTTCTTTCTCTCCAGGGCAGAAGTCCCTTTGGAGTGGTGCTGGCTACTGTAGGGAATTTTGCACACTGCCAGACCTGTGGCAGCCCCCTGAATGGGCTCTGGTCAAGACTGTATTGGAAAGGGCAAGTCTGGGGCACCTGGGTGGCTCAGATGGCTAAGCATCTGACTCTTGATTTTGGCTCAGGTCATGTTTGAGTTGAGCATATGTTTGAGCTGCATATCAAGCTCTGCTGACTGTGATGCATGCTTGGGATTCTCTCTCTCTCTCTCTCTCTCTCTCTATCTCTCTATCTCTATCTCTATCTCTATCTCTCTGCTCTCTCCCCTCGCCCCACCCCCTGCCGCTTCTAGAAAATAAATGAATAAAATATTTTTTTAAAAAAGGGCAAGTCTGGTTAAGCATAGTAGTGGGCGCAGTGTGGCAGACCCATGGTACTAGCAAGCTTTGTGTTCTGCTTTTCTCCATGGGAGGCACCCTGCAGTGCCTGGACTGACTGAGGCAGGCTGTCTGGCAGGGGTAGGGGGGCCGGGGGGAGTGTCACTTGGTGGAAGCCCAGCTGGGGGGGGCAGGATGGTAATTGGTCTTGCTAGCAAGTTAGGTAGCAAGTCCTGCAGTGGCCCTGTGTGTTTACTTTGGGGGGCGGGGAAGGCAAATGTAGGCCTTCAAGTTCTTTTTTTCCTGGAGGAGTTCCCTAGAGATCTATGTCCCTCTAGGACAAGCTCTAAGATTAGTAAATAAATCTCCCTTCCATATGCCCCAGGTGCCTTTCAAACTGCTGCTTCTATGCAATATCTCCATGAGTTCTTCATTTGCTGTCTCTTTAAGGGCATGGATTCAGTTTCCTGTTGCTCTCTGGCTCTCCCAGAGCCAAGCCCACTGATTTTTTTTTTTTAATTCTAAGTTTTGAGACCCATTGGTTTTTAGAACTCATGAAATTTTTCCCCTCTAGTTTTTGAAGCCAGATGTTAGGGGATTTGTCTTTCCCACGCAGCTCGCTGGTGTACAGGTCTTCTCTCCCCTCTCTGTGTGCCTGTGACATCCCTCCATCCCACAGACAGTCCCCTGAGTCCATTTAGTTCCTGACTGTGTCTCTGCTACCCTTTTGGCTTCTTCTCTACGTTTACTTGTTTACTTGTGGAGTTTGTTTTGCTAATCTGTAGTTCATTTTCTGTGTTATTTGTACTAATGTGTTATCTTGTTGTATCCTTGGACACTCTAGTTCATTAGGAAAAAGACTGGTTTTAGAGAGCATTTTTTTTAAAGAGTATTAACACTGTGTTTTAATGATACAGTCTTCAGCAGTATTTCCATTGACAGTAAAAGGATAGAAAGCAAAGTATTCTGTCACAGCATATTTAAGAGCAGCTCTTTTAATTGAAGTACAAGTAAGAGGACATAGAGGAAGAATTTTTTTCCCAGCTTTTTATTTTGATGTAGTCCCAATAGTTCATTTTTGTCTTTGTTTCCCTTACCTGAGGAGACACAACTATGAAAATGCTGCTAGGGTTGATGTCAAAGAGATTATTGCCTAAGGAGTTTTATAGTTTCAGGCCCCACATTTAGGTGTTTAATCTGTTTTGAGTGTACTTTTGTGTGTGGTAAAGAAAGTGGTCCAATTTCATTCTTCACCATTTATTTATTATTGAAGAAGCTGTCTTTTTCCCATTGTATATTCTTACCTCCTTGTAGATTAAATGACTGTATAACCATAGGTTTATATCTGGGTACTCTATTCTGTCCCATTCATCTATGCCAGTACCATATTGTTTTGATTTCAACAACTTTATAATATATCTTGAAATATAGAATTGTGATATTTCAGCTTTGTTCTTCTTTCTCGACCTTGCTTTGGCTATTCAGAGTCTTTTGTCATTTCACACAAATTTTAGTATTATTTGTTTTAGTTATTTAAAAAATGCTTCTGGTATTTTGATAGGGATTGCATTGAATCTGTAGATTGCTTTGGAAAGTTTGAGCATTGCAACAATATTAATTCTTCCAGTCCATGAGCATGGAATATCTTTCCATTATTTGTCTCATTGTCAGTTTCTTTGGTCAGTGTCCTATAGTATTCATTCTTTTACCTTCTTGATTAAATTTATTGCTAGATATTTCATTATATTTGGTGCACTATAAATGGGATTGTTTTCTTAATTTCTTTCAGCTATTTCATTATCAGTGTATAGAAATGCAACAGATTTCTGTTTATTAACTTTGTATAACTTAATTGATGTTTTCTAGTAGTTTTTTGGTGGAGTATTTAGATATATGGCATCATGTCATCTACAAATAGGGGCAGTTTAACTTCTGCCCCTTTGATTGCCTTACCAATTTGTTTCTATTTCTTATTTGATTGCTGTAGCTAGCATTTCCAGTACTATGTTGGATAAAAGTCCAACATCTGGCAAGAGTGGATGCACATTTTTGTCCTGTTCCTGGTCTTAGAGGGAGAGGTGTCAATTATTTTCCAGTGAGTGTGATGTTGGCTGTGCGTTGTCATATATGGCCTTTATTATATTGAAGTATGTTCCCTCTAAACCCACTTTGTTGAGGGTTTCTATCATGAATATATGTTAAATTTTTCCAGTGTTTTTTCTGTATCTATTGAGATGATCGTATAGTTATTTACCTTTCATTTTGTTGATGTGGTATAATCACACTGATTTGTGGATATTGAACCAGGAAGGATATTTATTTAACTAAAAATTCTTCAAAATATTAACCCTTCTAATCAACTTTTTGTGTATTTATTTATTTATTTATTTATTTTTCTCTTGTGTATTTATAATGAGCTTGTGGTTTTGTGTGTGTGTGTGTTTTTACTTTTATTTTTTATTTTTTGCTAACATATATGTTTACTGTATATGTTCCTTATTTTTACTCTACACTTACTTTGACTGCCTTTGCCAAATCATCTAACATTAATGTATTAAAAAACTGCCTGACTGGCTCCAGATAGTGGTCTGTTTTGACCATTAGTTAATCTCTAATCAACCGTTTTTCTCTAAAACACAAGGTTAGTAACAATGCACCATTTCTGTTTTTATAAAATTTGATGAGCTTTAACGGACTTTGAATTTTTAGGGAAAATTTGGCACGTAAATAAAATTCAGGATAACTTTTAGTCTTACTGTCATGTAAATTCGGTAGCTTTTGTACAATTCTTAAATATTCCCAGTCTTTTGATTGGACTCACGCATTTTATTTTGTGAGTATTCTGTGTTTGCCAGTACTCTTGCAATGGAATTGGATTATCTGGGTATACTTGTTCAATGGGTTTTGCAGCATTTCACTTCGGTTTCCTGACAGATATTTTATACATTTCATGGCAATGCCTAATAGTCTTCCATGGGTAGCTAAGTGCTTTACTTATTATTAAAGGCTAAGGCTATATGGGAAGTCTGTTGGTATGAACAGTGGAGAGTCAGCAGTATCGAAGTCAGTAAGTCAAGTCTGGGTTGAGGGCTCTAAGAAGACTAAATATTTTATTCACAGAATAATTCAGTGTATGTCTGAAGGTTTCTTCCAAGAGTATGCCTATCAGGAAAATGCTGAATATAGAGTATTAGCAAGAGAGAAGCAATTTTAGCTGCATGTATCTCTGCCAAAGTGAGTTGGCCAGCATCCTGTAAGATACACTCTAAACACATAGAGAATTTTATTTTTTAAAGGGAACAATGTAACTCTTCACCTAAAGCTGAAAGCTAAGGAGTGAATTCTTTATCTTGAAGTATGCATTTTTCTTCCCAAATTATGGAGTGAGGAATGTTTAGCTATCCTACTGATCTAATAGACGAGTTGTCTGAAATAATTAAAGTGCTTTGCAATAGCTGTGACTTCCAGGGCAAGCCATATTCATTTTGAAGTTTAAAATACCTCTTTTTTCCCCCACCCACATGAAAACTTTGGTTTGAACATTTAAATGCTGTTATTTCTGTTATTAGCTAAACCACTGAAGAGGTTGTCTGTAATACCTGAAAGCATACTAAATAAGAAAATCATTATTTTTCTGTCTCAGGTTCTTGTTACATATTTAAAGAAAAATATTCAATGTCTCTACTTTATGAAGGAGGAAAAAAGGCATTACAAAACAGTGCTAAAATAAATATTACCTCCCATGACCCTCAGGTTTTATTCCTTTGGTACTCAGGTTTTTATCTGTGGGTTGAAACCAGAACACAATCTCAACCTTTTGCTGCACTTTGGAATCACCCGGGGACTTTAAAATGTCCTTCTGTCTAGATCCCCAACGCAGAGTTTCTGAATTAATTGCTCTGACGCATACCTTGGTCATTGATGGAGTGATTTTAAGAGGAAGCTAAAATGCAGCTTCTGGGTAACCCTTTCAATTCTCACGGTGATGCTCCTACTGTTTGTCATGACATACATGACCCCAAGTCTTGTGGAGTCAAAAGAGAAGGGAAAACACAAGTTTTTAACTGTTAGAGTGGGAAAAGAGATTTGTCACTCATACAAGCTTTTTCTAAAATAGATTTCTTGAAGCTACAGAATCATAGCTTTATATCCATGACTAAGATACATGACATCACTAAAACCTCTGAGGATTCTGTATACCAACAAAATTTGATTGGCAGTGGAAAAATTGAGGTAATATTGGGAGACAATTCTCAGTGCATCTTTTATGTGTCTGCATGTGTTAAAAGCAGAAGCACTGTCTTCTGTTCCAAATTCTATTCCTGGATGTTTGTATAGTAAATACCTTTGAAAGATAAACGTAGTATCTCCCTTAAGAGCAAAGGGCAAGCATGCCCACTATCCATTGTGAACAGTCTAGGTTCTCTAGGCTCAGGCTTTTTTCTTCAATAATATAAACCACACTTTATTCAGGAATTTGCCTGGGTCTGTCATCATCATCCCTGTTGGACTTGGGACATGAGGAAGTAATGCAAATACACTGATGCTCATGTCTCTTGCTGTGCCGTAATAAAGCAGTTTGGTCCAGGAGTCTGATGTCTTCTGTAAGCATCCATAGAACAGTGGTTACCTAGTGTATTGATTACCCAGAAGGTAAATTCTCAGAGCTTTAACAGTTATTACCAGGTAGCAATGGTGTACTTTTTAAAGAAAATTAAGGAAGGAAATTTTGAGTCAAAGATTATTTTGTCATGGTTTTCTTAATATATCAAGGCTATCACATGGCTTAACCATGGAAAAAAATGAAAAAAACAAACAACCACGGGATACTGTACTCATAAACCTTTTTGAGGCACCTAGAGACTGAGACCTTCATTTAATTAAGCCATGACTGGGGAACTTGAGAAAAGGTAATCACTTTATTTAGGTGGGAATCTAAGAAAATTAAAGTGAGGACAAGTGTTGAAGGCCAGTATGTTAATTTATAGGTTGTTATAAATAGAAAACATGACTAAAGTTGGGAGGGAGATAAAAGAATGACAAATGTAGAATGGACTCATTTATTGCTAAACAGTTAATAAATAGTACTAAAATGATATTATCAAAAGCTAGTTAATCCTAGCATTAGATGTGTATTTAGGAAAAAAAAAAAAAAAGGACCTGAAGCATTATCAAATGCATAAATACAAAGGTAACTACTAGAGCAATAATACAACTTTACTAAATAACAAAGAAACACAACAAAACCTCAAAAAAATAAATTAGAAATAGTAATATAACAAAGTACACACAGTAAACATAGCATAACATAGCCCAAACATAGCAATTGTAACAACAAATATAAATGGGCTTATCTCACTTATTAAAAGGGAAGGATTTTCATATTGGCTTACAAAGCACAGTTAAACTGTAAAATAAAGTGGTTAAGGGTGGCTAAAAAATGATGTGCAAGGGTACAGCAGCAGATAAATGCAAACAGTAAAAAGGTAGAGGCTGTCATACTGGTATCTAACAAAGGAGAAAGTAGGCCAAAAGGAACAAATGAGGAGTAGGAAACATTATAAAGTAAAGGCTAAAATTCACATTGTTGGTAAAACACTACAGAGCTCATTGCACCAAAAAGCAAAAACTTCACAAGACAAAAAAAAGGACAGTCATTAAGTGATCGTAAATAGACTTTAAAATGGCATTCTTAGTCGGAATACAGGTTAAACAGATAAAAATGAGTATGTATTTAGAGGGTCAAAGGAATGTCACTAGTAAGGTAGATCTTAAGGATGTCAGACGTGTTAAGAGCACATGAACATTTACAAAAGTTGACCAAAATAAATTCTATATAACAGAAAAAAATGTAAATTTCAATCTCACATCACAGTGCAACAAACTAGAAATTAGCTGTATGTTTTTAGTGGGATATATTCGGGGTCATATAAAAAACCCAACAGCTATAAATATTACTCAACTTGATTTAGTGTATTTGCTGTTAGAAGTGGTATGGTGCTGTATTTCTAGAATTATGCCGTATGCATTGCAGCATAAAGCAAATGTGTATGCTCTTGCTTGGTTTTTACTAAAAAGGTAAGAATCCTATATTGTTGAAAAAATATATGTATATTTATGTGTCTATATATATTCCTATTCAGTGCTTATATGTATAATCCCATATATATTTCAACAAATATACATAATTCAATACATACATATATATAATTCAACAATGTGTATATGAATATAAACATCTAATTCAACTGTGTGTGTGTGTGTGTGTGTGTGTGTGTGTGTGTGCTCTCTAAGCTCTGTTGCTAAAAGCGTCTAGAAGCAATGACAACCCAGTTGGAATGAACAACTAGCAGTACAATCTGGTGATTTCTAAATACACTTTCTTACAAAAGGGAATTTGGACTTCTTAGAAAAATGATTGATTTCATATCTGGGCAAGGAAAGGACAAATTGAGCCTGGAACATCTCGTTATGACAGAGAGCATGAAAAAGACTCAAAAATAGAGTCAGGTCAAAAGAATGCGGGAGCTAGCACAAAGCAGTCCAAATTTGGCAAAATGGAGCTTCAAAAAGACTAATGATGGTAGTAGATTATAACGTACTGAATACGTTAAAAAGAAACATCAGGTCATAGTGATGCTACAGAAAAAAATGAATTACAATAGTAAAGATAGAATAAAAAAGATAGAATGTAGAAAGCTCTTCTTTACAAAATAATGCCAACTAATAAAAATGGAAGAGGGTAAGATTAGAAAGTCACAATTCTGTAACTTCCAATTTGGTTTAAACATAGAAAATCAGTCCATCTCCAGCACCCAAATTACTCCTTGATTAAAAAGGTAAATTTACCTTTACGACAGAAAACTTAATGAAACTTGCCATTGCCTATGAAGGGACTGTTTCTACTGTGACACCGTGGTACACAGTGTCACCAGAGTGGTGTTCTTCCTAGAGAAGTTTGATCTGAATCTTAACAGATGAATTGAAAATGTGAGTGAACTCTTCTGTAGGACAACTGACTTAGACTCAAAAGAATTCAATGGCATCAAAAACAAAGGGAGGAAGAGGAATTGTTCTAGATTCAAGGAAGCTGAGGAGATGTCGTAGCCAAATCCAAAGCATATATATTAATTGAATACTAGATAGGAAAAAAATAAGATATAAAGGACATTTTTGAAACAGTAGGGAAATTTTAGTAAAGATTTCTTCTTGGATGAGAATGTATTAATGTTGATTTTCTGAAGTGTGATAATAGTATTATGGTTGTGAAAATGTTACTGTTCTTGAGACTTTAAGTACTTTGGGTTGAAATGTCATACCTACAACCTACTTTCAGATGGCTTAGAAAAATAGAAGGATCTCTCTTTCTATGTATGTGTTTGTGCACAGACATTTATATGTGTATGTGTGTGTAGATACCTATGTCTGTGTGTGTATATATGTATACATGTAGGTATATATGTGTATATATATGTAAGGGGTGTGTGGTGTGTGTGTGTGTGTGCGCGTGTGTGTGTGTAGAGAGAGGAGGAATGTTTTGTTTTCTTTGGGTAAATACCCAGTAGTGGAATTACTGAATCATATGGTAGATCTATTTTTAATTTTTTGAGGAATCTCCATGCTGTTTTTCACAATGGCTGCACTACTTTGCATTCCCACCAGCATTGCATGGAGCATAAGGTGATAGCTCATGGCTGTTTTGATTTGTGTGTCCCTGATGATTAGGGATATTGAACATCTTTTCACGTGTCTCTCTTGGTCATCTGTATGTCTTCTTTGGAAATCTGTCTATTCAGGTCCTCTGCCCATTTTTAATCAAATGGGTGTTTTGGTGTTGTATAATTTATATATTTTTGATATTAACCCCTTATCTGATATATCATTTACAAATATCTTTCCCCACTCAGTAAGTTGCTTTGTTGTTTTGTTGATGGTTTCCTTTCACTGTGCAAAAGCCTTTTAGTTTGGCGTACTTTAAATAGTTGAGGTTGGCTTTCGTTTCCCTTGCTTGAGGAGACATATCTACAAAAATGTTTCTGTGATCAATGTCAAAGAAACTACTGCCTAGTTTTCTTCTAGGAATTTATTTTTGTATATGGTGTAGGAAAGTGGTTCAGATTCATTCTTTTGCAAATAGCTGTCCAATTTTTCCAGCACCCCTACACTCCTGTTTTTTTGCAGCAGTATTTACAATAGCCAAGATACGGAAGCAACTCAGGTGTCCATCCATAGATGAATGGATAAAGAAGACACACACACAGACACGCACACACAGACACATACTGGGAGATTGCCTAGCCATAGAAAAGAATGAGATCTTACCATCTGCAATGGGATGAATGGACCTAGAGGGTGTAATGGTAAGTGAAATAAGTCCATCAGAGAAAGAAAAATACTGTATGATTTCACTCGTATGTGGTATTTAAGAAACATAACAAATGAACAAATAAAAAACAGTCAAACATAAAAATAGACTCTCAAATACAGAAAACAAATTGGTGGTTACCAGAGAGGAGGTGGGTGGGGAGGGGGTAATGGGAAAAATGGATAAAGTCAATTAAGAGTACACTTATCGTGATGAGCACTGAGTAATGTATAAAATTGTTGAATCATCATATTGTACCCCTGAAACTAACAGAACACTTGTAATTATACTTCAATAAAAAAAGTACATAGGAATTCATATGTTGTCTTTCAACTTCTAAGTTTTAAATTTTGCAAAATAAAGCAGTAAATTAAGACAAAAACAAAAAAGAGGTTGTCTAACCAACTTCCATAATCTTTTTTCTGTTATTGAAGTTTCCACTGCAAGACTTTAACTCTTGTCTTTGGTCACTTGGAAACTTCTGTTCATGGAAACCCTTGTCCTGTTAATAGCTCTTATAATATCAGCTTCTAGTGAATTTTGTATTATGTCCTTGAAAGGAATTAAGATGATTCCCAGGTGAAAGACCATTAAAATGATTCCTCATTGCAATATTTAACACATTCTGAAAAGTGATAGGAGATCAGAAAAGTGTGGCTTGTCAATCTCTGCTTTTCTCATTCTGGATGTAACCTGGAAACCCTGGAGAATTCCTATAATTGGAATGGTAGTATCAGGGTCTACAGTTGACATGCCTATTATGTCTTCATTATATTTTCTAACATGCACTGGGTGGTTTTTCAAAACTCTAAGTCAGATCCTGGGATACTTTAAATTGTAATATAATTTTCTTCTGAATTAAAAATTGTCTCAAACTCTAAAATAGCATTACATTGTTAAACTGAGAATTATAAATAATACATTTATTTGTATTTCTATTAAGCATAAAACCATTTTTAGGTAAATTTAAGGATATTTAATTCCTTAAAAATTTTTAATAAATAGGCAAGGTATTCATTATTACACAAAAATGTACATGTGAAAACTATTAGATAAGGTGAACATATTTTTTTTAAAAAAGGAATTTCAATCCATAACAGCTAATGCAATGAGAGATAGTTGATTTTAACTAGTCTTGAGATTTTAAAATTATGAACCAATTACATAGAAAAGAATAAGATCCTGAATATCCACTTCTTGAGATCTGAAATGACTTTTTTTTTGTTGGCATGTTTCCTGATTTATATACTTAATACTTCTTTTTTTTTTTTAAGTTTATTTTCAGAGAGAGAGAGGGAGAGGGAGGGAGGGAGAGAGATTGAATATATCTCAGGAAGTCTCTGCACTGACAGGGCTTGAACCCTGATCCAATGCAGGGCTTGAACCCACAAACTGAGATCATGACCTGAGCTGAAACCAAGAATTAGATGTTTAATGACTGAAGCACGCAGGTGCCCCTATCCCTAATACTTCTTAATGTCATTTTTATACTGTTTATGGGGAGGCAGAACTGTAGCTTTTGAAATAATATGAAACACAAAATATCAACATATAGTGTTGATAATGCTTGTTTCTTTTCTCTGGAGTCTTGTCTCCCACATTTAGTGTGGAAAACATATTTGACCTTTCAGAGAAACCTCTAAAGAGCTTTCTTCTAGGGAATAAAAAGACCAGCTTGTTCTCTGAGAGTTATCTGAGGAGTCTAATGACTCCTAATGTTGGAAATGTCCATGGAATTTATGTCATAGTTTATTGTTTTAGTGATAGATATTCCATGATCTTGTATGCCTGTGAAACATTAGTATCCTTGTCAAAAAATTTTAGAGATCATACAATTTTGGTAATTGGACAAATTTAAGCAAAAAAACTTAAAAAATTTATTTAAGTATTTGTTTATTTTTGAGGGGGAGTATGGGTGCAAGTGAGGCAGGGGCAGAGAAGAGATATGGGGAGAGAGAGAATCCCAAGCAGGCTGTTGGGGCAGAGTCTGACATTGGGCTCCATTTGTCAAACCGTGAGATCATGACCTGAGCCAAAATCAAGAGCTGGATGCTTAACTGACTAAGCCACCCAGGCTCCCCATAAGCAAAAATACTTTAAGTCTTCTTTCTTTATCTGTTTTTCTATCTCTTGATTAAATATATATATGTGAAGGGCATTTTTAAGACAGTAGGGAAATTTATATGGCTTCTTGGGAAGTCAAGAGATCTTGAAGTTGGACTTCAAGATGCCACCACATTAAGTTAGACTTCACTAGGAGAGGTGTTGTAACCTACTGCTGGGTAAGCTTTTTATTATCAAATCTTTTCACACATCCATTGTATTGTTCAGCAAAAATATTGCAATTTCAGTGAAAAAATAGCCTGCTTCTTAAAGAAATATTATTTACTTGTTGGAACCTCTGTATGTATCACAGCCTGATATTGGAAAGAATAAAGGCAGTGTACTAAGTTCAAACCCTGAGCTCTGTTTTCCACAGCGTGGCGTCCTTGGAAGTAAGAAGAAAATGTAAGTTTGGGCCATTTTGTACTTTGTGAATGCAAACTTCATAATTTTTGCTATTGATCACACTTGAAAAAGTTTTTCCTTCCCTATTGCTGGTCCCCTGTGGCACATTTATATTAGGTTTCAAATCCTGTCATTTTCTAACATTGCATTCATATCAAATTGTGGTTTTACAAAAGCCTAAAAATAGAGATTTGGTCTGTTGTGATAATGTTCCCACATTAAACTAACAAAAAATAATCTCTCCTGGCATTTCTTACATTTCATTTAAGCATGTGAAAATAGCTTATATTTGGAATCATGAAATTTGATTTCTTAAGTTTACGTTTCTTCATTCAGTTAATTTTTTAAAAAATTTTTAATGTTTATTTATTTTTTAGAGTGAGAAAAACAGAGCATAAGTGGGAGAGGGGCAGAGAGAGACAGGGAAACAGAATCTGAAGCAGGCTCCAGGCTTTGAGCTGTCAGTACAGAGCCAGACTCGGGGCTCAAACTCTGGAACAGTGAGATCGTGACCTAGGCTGAAGTCTGATGCTCAACCAACTGCGCCACCCAGGTGCTCCTTCATTCAGTTAATTTTTACTGTGTCCACTGTGTACCAGGAAATATTCCAAAATGAGGAAAGTCTAAAAGGGGAATTGAAGAATTTCCCTTGATACGAAATATAATATTTACTGAAGTGTGTTTTGAAAGTGTGTGTGTTTTCATTAAAAATTGAAGAAAACCCAAATTTTTGACAAGGTAGGATCACAGCTATTAGTGTATGTATGCCACACCACTGAAAAACCTAGGGTTTAGAAAGCTGCTTTGTTGACTTCATTTTATTTCTCTATTTAAATAATCTGGTTTAGCCATTAAGTAGTTTCTTGACCTTGAGTAAATCACTTAACTTCCTTGACTTAAACTTTATGTAAAATGAATTGTTTGCATAGGGTCCCTTTGACCTATATGCTTTCAGGATTTCTTTGGGTTCTGCTCTAGATTAGTAGTGTTAGATGTTATGTCTCTAACACAAATCCGAATCGTTTAAACAACATTGTAGATTCTCTAAAAATGATCAGTTTTTATCTCAGGTGTGTTCAATTTTCTGGATTCATTGGTGCCCATTCAGTTATAAAGGACATCACTGAATAATGTGTGCAATTTCTTAATCTTCTGGAAAAATACAGTGATTGCAGTCTGATTAGAGAAGTGCCACACAGTAACTGGTGAGCAATTTAATTTTTGTTAAATTAATTTGCATAAGCTATGATACAGCTGGAAATGACATTCTTCTCTTGTAAAATGGAATAGAAACTTGTATATTTTATCTATTCACATGAGAACTCTTTAGAAATCAGGAAAGTTGATCATTCTAAAATTCTGGGTGGAATACTTCTTCTCAATTGTATCAAACTGTAACATTAAGGATGTTTTAAATAATTTCCCAAGGGTTTAGAGGATTATATGAAGAGTAGCTATATTTTATATATTACAATTTTTTATTAGGCCTAAAACCTGATATTTCCACTAATTATTGCCTGACTGGCAATGATTTCTAGGGGGTGTTTATAAATAACTGTGGATATTCTGGTCAACCTCAAAATACAGACTATTGTATCAACATGGTTCAGGAGTGCCCTCCATCTTTAGAGTTAGCCACTTTGGAATATGAAAGAATGTTTATCATTTTAAAAAATAGCAAAAGAAACTCTTTGAAGTTTAATAAATCTTTTTGAAGTAAACCTGAAGATGAAGCAGAACATCTCAATGCCTTTAGCTTCACGGACGAAAGCATCATTATTTATAAAATTACAGAGTCTGGACTGTTTTATCGGTACCATGATCCATTTGACTACAGAAATGTTAACAGCTTTTTAATGACTCTGCTAGCTGCACAAATCATAGACCTTTAAGGTAAATGGAAAAAAAGAAGAAACAAATCTTTTCTATCAGTCATTTCTTCTTTATGAAACTTCCTTCCACAGGTATTTTAGACATTTAGATTTCCAGATGTTAGACTAAAGATGAAAAGTAATTTTGCTCTCAAGAAATTACTTAAAAATTCTTGCCTCTAGTGTGAGGAATTAAGTATCTGAGAAAGAGAAATGTGAGGTTTTTTTTTTTTAACTGTGTTCCTTTTTATGCCTTTAACATTTAAGTTCTACAAATTTACGTGTGTGTGTGTGTGTGTGTATAAACTAATAATGAATGGGTAAATAATTTGGTTTTAGTGACTTATCCACCAAAAGTATATTAAAAAAGAAGTAAAATGTTTTTGTAGCCAAAAATATAATTAAAGAAACACTATTTTGTGCTTCTAGATTTCTATTTATTTCTTTTTAATATATAGGGTATTGCTGAAATCGGTGACCCAATAAGATTTTAGATGATAAGAAAAATGGTTCTCCTAAGGCAATATAAGAATAGCTTCCTGAAAGAATAGAATTCAGAATGAAAAAAAAAACAAAAATGGTAGTCCTGAAGGACCAGCAAAGAAGAGTGGTCCACTGTAGCCTAGTGCTCATAGTAGGGGAAGATGCTCCCAGTTGAAATAGTTGAACCATCTTCTCATGATAGTGGACCCTAAAGCCCCTGGGATACTTCTCCTTATTTTAGGATAAGCTTTCAATTTCTCCAAAAAGACAGGTGAAATTTTGGTAGGGATTAAATTGAATCTGTAGTTCAATTTGGGGAGTCTTGCCAACTTAACAATATTAAATCTTTCCATCGCTGTTATGTAGTTTTTAGTGTATAAGTCTTGTACTTCCTTGGTTAAATTTATTCTTGAGTATTTTATTCTTTTTGATGCTATTGTAAGTATAACTATTTCTTGATTTTTAAGTTGTTCATTGGTAGTGTATCAAAATATGATTAATTTTTGTGTATTGATCTTGTGTCCTTCAACTCTGCTAACTTGGTTATTAGTTCCAATAGGTTTCTGTGGAAGTCTGAGGTTTTGAATTTTATGAGAGTGCCATCCTTTTTCCCTTATTCCTGCAGCGTGTGTGTGTGTGTGTGTGTGTGTGTGTGTGTGTGTGTGTAAATTTGACCCAATTTTGGCTTTTTAGATATAAGGGTGGATTGAATACCATGTTATATTCCATGATGTCCTTTGTTGACTTAAGACCTCATTTTCATAGACAAGAGGAATAACAATCTATTATATGACCATTCCCAAGGTCACAGCTGGCTATGTTGCAGAACCTTGGCAGTGGGTGGTGGTTTGCAGCCTCAATTTTAAAGCATGCAGCCTGATGGCAGTTTCCAGATAAAAGATATTGATAGAGTTTTCAAGTCAGTCATGACTGGGATGGTCATATAATTTATCATCACCTTGGGACACTTGAGATTTAATGGGGCAGGGGGAATATGTGCTATTATCATGCCAGTATAACAGGCATAAACTCCACATATCTTGGACAAATTGGAGGTCTGATCACTCTTGCCATAACAGATTCTCATCAGGTGGGTTTTCAAGTGTAAATCAGACAAAATGAAAAGGGTAAGCCAAGGACAGAGGGTTTGTTACCAGAAGGTATCTGTGGGTTCAGTGGTGGAAAACAGAGTTAGAAAGACCAGATAAGGAAACTCTGTGCTGGTGTACTAAGACTGTGGGTCCTAGAGACAGACTGCCTAAGTTTAAAGTTTTCCTCTATTACCTGTTAGGCTGTATGAATTTAAGCAAGCCACTTAACCTCTCAGTGCCTTAGCCTACTCAAGTACAAAATGGGTTTAATAGTAACCTTATCTCACAGAGTTGTTATGAGGATATGAATTAAAGATTTAAAGTGGTGCTCACCATATAGTGTGTTATTATTAGGTAAATATCTGCAGTGTTGAATTTTATGTCTGGGGTAGGGATATAGGTTGAGCGCACAGTCCAGGAGCCCACTGGTTAATGGGACTTTTGACGAATACATGTTGTTTGACTATACTATAGCTGAGAGGGACCTGTAGTGGATTTGCTATAACCTGCCTCTTCAGTACTGGTCTGCCCTGAAAATGTGTGTCTTTTAAATTTTTCAGAAACTATTTCCCATTTCCTTTTCAAAATATGGCCTTGGGAGAGAAAGTTTTAAAAAGCTTAAAAGGTACGTGAGATTAGTAGACATCAGCACAGACTTTGTATTATGAAATTATCAGCTACCCAGAAACCACAGCTTCATGGAGTAGCATGTTAATTGACATTCTGAAGTCTAATAAAACTATCAAACTCTGAGAAACACTATGCATATTTTTCCTCTTTTTCAGTAGCATGTAGCTGAAATGGGAGATTATTTTTGAGAGATACCTTAAGGTAAACTTTACTTGCCAGGTGAGATAACTTTGAGGGTAATATTCTAGAAAAGTTAAATACAGTATTTTCTCAATTACTTTAAGCACTTCCTTATAGAAGAATATTGAATATTAAAGAGGTTAGGTAATTATTTGCCTAATTTTATCTTATTTTTGAAGGTATAAACATAGAATATTTACTTGTATTTAGAAGGTATCAATTTAATAGGATGAAAATTTCACCAGAATATGAAGGATATTAGCTATAAGAAGAACTTCACTGAAAATTCATCTTCAGTTCACTCGAAAAGGAAATTCACTTCTATTTCTTTTTATCAATTTCTTTAAGGTAACAATCAGGAGTTGGAACCATTTATTACTATTTTAGACATGAGGTACTATGAGCCCATTTGTAATTGTCAGGCATTAGAGTAGGTATGGATTCAAAATTTAAGATGAGGTTTCTGTCACACTCCAGTTGGTGGTGTATCTGAAATGAGAGCACTTAGATATTGATCTAGGAAATAGGCTTGAATTTTTTATGAGGACTCCTTTTATGATACGAGGTAACTTTCTTTAATAAGATTTTGTATTTACTTCTTTGCTTTTTAGATGACTACTAGTATATGTAGGCCTATAATTTTGGAAAAAAGGCATTCAGCACCAACTTATGTTGAATATAAAAATTAGTAGATGGTTGTTTTATTTGAGTGGGTTTTTTTCTTATGAAGAAATTATCATAGAACTCCTTTAAACTTTAATTGTACATGCAACATAAGCTTTGTTTTATAAAATACAGAACTGGTTTAAAGAGGTATTGCCACTTTGACTTTAGAGCAAAGT
Source organism: Panthera uncia (assembly GCF_023721935.1). Taxonomy (NCBI): domain Eukaryota; kingdom Metazoa; phylum Chordata; class Mammalia; order Carnivora; family Felidae; genus Panthera; species Panthera uncia. Next base: position 89,600,157 of record NC_064816.1, on the reverse strand, counting down.
ATCTATCCTATGAAAGGCCCCTTGTGGGTTTTATTTGGTTTTGTTTGGTTTTGTTTTGTTTTTTTTGTTTTTGTTTGTTTGTTTTTTTTTTTTTTTTGCTTGTGAAAATTATCAGTTGAATAGCCATCTGTGGTCATGGGGAGAAGGAAGTATTGAGCATTCTATCTTGTTGGGTTTGATAAGTATTTCTTTCACCTAAGTATGGTGAAATTTGTGAAGGAGGAGCACAAACAAAGCAGCTCTGGGGTCTTCTGAGAGAGAAGAAACACATATCCCAACTCTTTAAACCAGAGCTTGTGGCTAGGAAGGTGGGCCAGGGTGTATCCTGTGTCCCTGATAGACTCAGGTAATAGAGGAACTAGGAATCCCCAGAAATAAAATTACTTTGAGGAAAGCATATTGATGCTAGCAACTTAGGATCCACAGAATTATTCATTAGGGGGCCTAATTTCAGTTGTAGCTTATGCATAAAATTAACAATTTTTCTTCAAGAATATTTAAATTACAGCAATTAAAATTTGAAATAGACCCTAAATGACCAGGAGCTAGGTTTGTCATGTTTAAAATAACTAACACAGTGACCAAACATATGCAGTACACTAAGAATTTTATTTCACTTATATAAATTAATAAAAACAAATGATAGAATCAAGACTGTTGGAAACTATGAAACGGAAAACCCTTCTCTTGCTACAGAATGCAAGCTAAGTGACAGACTCTTTCCTTGACCAAACCTGAGTCAGGCTTCTCTGAACTCTTCCTCATTAGACCTTGACCTCTGGGCTTCCTTGTTTGTCTTTGCATTGCCCAGTTATGGCAAGAATCCTGCTATGTTAGTTTAACATGACTCTCTCACTCTTGATGACTGATTTGCCTCAAAATGCAATCAAATTTCTTATCTGCTGCCCTTGGTATCCAATCACTCTGGTCTTCTTCCACCAAAAATCCTGTCCAACTGGTTTAGCCAGAATCCTCCCTAATACCTGATAGTTCCTCTTATGAATTTTGTCATCCACAGACCCCCACCCTGTTCCTTGCCTATGAGCCCCCACTTGTTCATGCAGTATTTGGAATTAAGCCCAGTTCTGTACTGAAGTCTTCCCCCCCCCCTTTATTGTAATAGTTCTTGAATAAAATGTGGTTTTACAGCTTTAACTACTGTCCAACTCTGGTTTTCTTTGATGTAGGTAAGCTTGAGAATAGCTCAACACATAATTGTCAGATATCACTCATTATATCCTTAATCCATGGAATTAAGTGTTATTAGTAAACTGATTTTATCCTGACCCTGTCACGTTGCACTCACAAGGCTGTATTTGCTTTTGCTGATGCCCATGGTCCATGCATTAAATATTAGGGAAGGAAAGGACATGAAAATGAGAAAGAAGATAATCTAGTTTGATGAATAAACACCATTTGGAAATTGGTAAATAAGCCAATAGTTAATGCTGAAATGAGGGGATGTCACTGCATAGTAGTTAGTGTCCCTATCCACCTACTACTGTCCCCTGGGTTTGATTCAGACCAAGGGCATGGCTATCCACAGAGCTGCCTCAGCCTTAGTAGAGAACAAAAAGGCCAGGGGAGGTCAGGAAGGGTCAGGAGCTGTCCCAGCGCAAAGCTCTGGGTGAAAAGGTAGTCAAAGCCTTCCTGTTTTCATGACTGAATATAGATTAGGGTCCACACTGAAACAGCAATGGGAATTGTCAGTGCAAGATAGTGATCGACAAGTCAGCAGAGCTTGAAATCCAACTGCAGATTATTCCTGCCAAACCATCTTTTCCTGGTCTATCATTGCAAGACCTTCCTACTTGGAGGTTCCATGGTAGAGTCACAGGAGCAAAGGGTTTGGGGTGAGACCTGTGGCACCTCTATCCCAGCTGTGCTGCCCATTAACTACTAAAACAGGATGCATGTCACGTTGTCTCCTGTGCGTCACTTTTCTTATCCTCAGGCAGAGTACTATGCAAGAGGTGCCTAGAATAATGCCCTTTATTATTAATTCAACAGATATGAGTGAGCACCTACTGTATGCCACACACAAAGGTAAAGCATGAGGAAACAACAGTGGAACTTACAGTCTGGTTAAAAACAAACAAATGAAAAAGCAAATAAATAATGTACTCATGAATTATTTTCATCACTATGAAGAAAAAAAGAATAACAGGATATAGATATAGACGGCAACTATGGTACTTTACATGAGGTAGTATGATCAGACTGATGAACCTTTAACTTTGAAGTATAGCAGCTTAAAAATAGCCTTTCACCCTTAACCCCTTACTTCAGCCTGTTACGGAAAAGAGTATCCTTGACTGAGGAAACAGAATCTGCAAGGCCTGAAGATGCAACACAAAGTAAGGATGTCAAGCTCAGATTAGGTGTGTCCTTGTGGGTTATGAAAAGGAATTTGTATTTATATTTAAACTGAGTGAGGAATGGAGTGGCACTTGGTTAACATCAAATCTGTGGTGGTGGTTGTTACCCTTTTTCCAGTCCGACTCTTATGGGGTATTAGTCAAGTCTTACAGCAGTAAAAGGGGAAAATAGTACATTGTAGGTAAAAAAACAAAACAAAACAAAACAAAAAAAAAACCCCAAAATTACCTGAATAAAATTTCATCCAAGAATAGCAGCTCTGTTAATGTTTTTGGCAACAATTTAGTTTGTCAGCTATTTTCTTCAATTAAAACATAAACTGGTGTGTAACAAAATAGTGCCTCCACAGAGATGATTTAAATTTTATTACACAGCTAACAGATCTTTATCTGCTTCTGTAGGACAATGGGGACCCTTTTAAAATGTTGCTTATATCTACTTGGGGAAACACAATGGTTATTGGAGTTGAAGAGCATTTAGGTTAATCTCTCTTTAGATAATAGATATAACTAAAAGTTTCCAAGCCTAAACCAAAAATGCATATATATTCATAATGTAACAAATGCCAAAATCAGGTCTAAAGATTAAGAACACATAAAACATTCTGGAGATGGTCCAGATATTATAGGAAGTGTGTATATACACATATAGAATACAGCCTAAAGAGTTTGCTAAGCTATAATTTTCTACATCCAAATTATTACTGGCTACATGTGTAACTGTGGCTCTCAGTCTTCAATATGGAAGTAGAAGAAACATCTGTGGTGCAGAGTTTTAAGGGTAGCTCTGTTCCCTTCCTCTATCACAGTCAACTAATTAGAAGTGGGGTATGATAGAAATACTTTGATTTCCAACTCTTGTGGTTTCTCTGTAGAAATGTTTTGTTTGATGTAACTGTGTGCATGTTTGCATCCGTGCATGTGTGTGAGTGGGGAAGTGAAGAAAGGGAGGGGCAGTGTGATGTACAAGGGAGAGAGTCACAACATAAATGCAGATGAAAAGTCTCGTTAAATCCACTAGTCCATAGACATCACATATGTGTGTAGTTCCTTAAGTATCAAGGTTTCCTAGCAACTTTTAACAGGAGGATCATAGAACTAATTAACAAATTTGAATAATTAAGAAAAATTCCAGCAAGTAGTTTCACTTTGTGAAACTACGTGAGCTGCCCATACTGATACCCACACTTCCAAACAGTTCATGTCAAATGAAAAACAAAAACACAGAACATGAGACAGGGGACGACATCCAAGGATATCTACCAGGGTCCCAGCATCAGGAGATTTCCTAAAGACAACTCAGGGCATTGTTACTTTTCCTTTTAAGATCTGTGTAAGGCAGATATATTGTAAAAATTTGGCTTATCTACATTTTTTTTTCATTGTCAGGGACCTGACTTTGAGATCATATAATAGGTCATAAGAGGGTCATATAATGGGAATTTGCAAAACTTGACACCACACTGCTGTGAGAATGTGAAAAAAATGCTTTACTGTAGCAATCTATCAGAAAAATGTAATTGCATTTGACCCTTCCTCAGTATGTGGGAATCTTGGGATTTAATTGTGACTCTAGTCACAGACTAGACACCACTAGTGTCTTCTTCACTTTGATCCTTTACTCTTCAACAACACTCTCAAGGGTTGATGGTGAGTTACTAACAAAATACGTGTTAAACCAGACTATTTTCCTGACATGCAGAACTTTCAGAGGATCACTTTCAACACAGTTCTGTAACTAGAAAACTGCAGTGATGAAGCTGCAGACAGTGACCTTTCTAAACCCTGAATCTGATTATGTTACTTTGCTATTTAAAACACATAAAGAGCTTCCCTTTGCTCTTTGAATGACACCCACACTCCTTAACATAGTTTACAGGGCCTCCCATGGCCCCTGCGCAGTTCCCCAACTCTTCTCTCTCCATCAAGCCTGGAGTTGTTCCTCCCGAAACACCAATTGTCCTCCTCTTCTAGTCTACCTTGCCCTCACCCCTCTGACCTACTGCAAATTTGCTATCTAGAAGCCTCTTTTTCCTTCTCCATTCCTGGATCACCCCTACCTTTGTGCAGGTTATAGTTTACATGTTCCATTCTCTCCTTGATCTCCCAACTGAGATAGGTATCTTTGCTTCTTGCCTCAAGGCCAGGTATATCCAGTATCCCAACACCTTAACACTGCATTGTATGTGCCTCTTGATTGCTCTGTGACCCATTAACTCCACTGAGGCAGGGATTCTGTCTCTTTCATTCTAGTATCACTATGCTTAACCCAAATTCGTGCCCCATGAACACTGGATGAGTGAATATATAAATGGAAGAATACATCCTTGTGCCATTCTATCAAGTTTAAAATACATAAACTTGATAAGATAATCCAATAATTATTTTTTATTCCCTTTTTCTGATATTTTTACCCTCCTTCTGTATCAACAACTTGCTGTTTGTCACTCTGATATGTAAATGAATCCTCTGAATTTTAATTGTAAAATTTTTCTTCTATTCTTGTCAGTCAGTAGATGCATCTTTTTGGGCTTTGCCAAATTTCTTTAAACAATATCATTTGCTAGATCGATTTTTCTCAGCAATCTGACTTTTTATAATTTTTTTTTACTTTTTTACAAAATGTTCATTTATTCTTGACAGAGAGAGAGAGAAAGCCGGTACAAGTGGGGGAGAGACAGAAAAAGAATCCAAAGCAGGCTCCGCACTGTCAGTGCAAAGCGGGACATGGGGGTTGAACCCATGAACCATGAGATCATGACCTGAGCTGAAGTCACTCAACCGATTGAGCCACCCAGGTGCCCCAGCATTCAACTTATTATTGTCTGATCTAACAATCCATCAACAGGACTCTCAATATTTAAGAAGTGAAGTTCTCTTTGCCAAATCTAAAGTCCTGTTCTCAGTCCTGACCATTGCATACCAGGAACAACTTTGTCTTCATATCACAGGTAAAGAAACTCTGTGTTTATTTGAAGGACCAAATTATGATAGTACAAACTTCCAGCGTCCTGTTTGTGAGAAAATCAACTTCTAAATGTCCCCAATTACTTATCCCCAGATGATTGTCTGTCTAGGTAGGGATGAATTCCCCAAACCAGAATGTATCACTCTTTCTCCTACCTGGTCTCCTCTTGTTCTATTTCTCACTGAACAAAGTGAAGCTTGATGAAGCCTCTCTACTCTTCCTGACTACCCTGGGAAGAGTCATGTTTATTCCAAGGTGCTCCTTCCAGATGCTCCTGAACATGCCATCCTCAGGGCACAGAAGTACTGCTGGGTTGTGCACAGTAGAAGTAACCAGAACAGGGAAAAGCGGCCTCTTCTCCAGTCTACATACACCATTTGTGGCACCTGGCTCTGTACCCAGAGTCCCACAGAATCTCTCTGGGAATATTTTCTTTGCTTTTGGCCATGACTCTTTGCCCCGTATGTCATGTTGCACAGCCTTTCCCAGAAAATGCTATTGCCATTTGTCCCTGGAATCTCTCTCTTGTATACATACCTGGCCATGAGGTCAATAGAAATGAATCAATATGTATTAAGTGAGAGTCTTTAAGCACAAACATTCTTAGAATAAGGTTATGTATTGATTGATGAAAATGTTGTGATCAGAGACTTTCAGAAACCTAACCCTATATTTTCCCTAGGATCAGTGGCTCAGTATTTGCTACCTCGCGTTCATGGTGACTTTATAGGACATAACTACAGTGAATACTGGGAATTGACTGTACAAATTCAAAAAATATTAACTTCTGAAATAGGTACTGAGGCTGCCAGCTTTTCCTTGGTCTATGTGCTCAGGAGTTGGCGGTTGGCAGTGATGCCTATGTTCTTTCAGCCAGTCAGCATTGATGATCTATTAAAGCCTATGTGTATCCTATTAAATGGACTTAGGTATCATTTTATATCACTTTAACAAAATTAACCCTCACAGACATGGGAAAATAGCTTTAGAATAAGAAATAGAAGTGAACAAAAAAAAACACCTCAAATTGAGTTGTAGTATGAGCTTTGGTGAGCACCTTATTAAGAGATGAATGGATAGCAATCATGTAAGATTTGACACACTTGCTCTTCTCCTTTAATTAAAATTTAAATTATCAAGAAATATTATTTTACACATAAATATTTAAAATCACTACCCATATATATGATGGTTCTCACCCTAAATTGATATTTTGCCTTTTGATATTTGCAAATGATAGTTATGCATGATAATTATTTATAAATTTATAAATTATTAAGGCCTTTTCTACTGATGGAATAAGAGGCCACTGGAGTAACATAATTGGAATATTATGGTAATGTAATTGGAATATTGTTGGTGTTTAATATCTAATTTTTATACCACTATATAATAGCCAATGTGTACTAGTGTATAATATACCAATATAGACTATCTAGTATATTGGAGTATTATAGTTAGAAAAGGCCATATTGCTTTTTAAAACTGGAAACGTGATCTATAATTTCAGTTTTAAGTATATATTTGAACATGAAACTCTTGCAACTGTTCAAGGTATTGTTCAAATTCTGGGGACGTTAACCCTGGTTTTGGTAACATCCCTTGAGAACTTAACTTTTTTCTCTTGGTCTTTTTCCTGATTTGTGATTAGTACTTCAGTTCCAAATGCAAGTTACATGTAGATGGTAACACCTTACCTCTGTGTGTATTTCTATTTTAAGTTTACTTGTTATTTTTAGAGAGAGAGTGTGTGCGAGTGCACAAGCAGGAGATGGGCAGAAAGGGAGAGAGAGAGAGAAAATCCCAAGCAGGCTTTGTACTGAACATGTGGTGCTCAAACCCCTGAATCATGAGATCCTGACCTGAGCCAAAATCAAGAGTCAGAGGCTTAAATGACTAAGCTGCCCAGGTGCCCCAACTCTGTGTGTATTTCCATATAGAAGGGAGTTTAATCATTTTCAAAATACTGGTAAAAATCAATTTATTGCCAAGTAAAACATATAAGATGGTAGGTTGCTACCAAATCTGCAGGAAAATGTGAGGGCTTCAAGAAAGTCAACCAACAAAAGTCTTGATGTACTTGAGAGTTTTGTGAAATGCATTAATGTTTTAACACCTTTTGGAAGCTCATGGAAAATGTATACTGTGTAATCATCCCTCTGAGTGTTTAAGTTCTACCACATGAGCTTCTTACCTTGTGTGTAGGCTCAACGGTTTACCCTTATGAAAATAGAGCCCTCTGCAAATCTTCTTGCATGATAGTTTTAACACATTGAGAGATGCCAATTTGTCTCCTCACTTCTGTGAGGGTGGAGGGGAAGGTTTGATTTACATCTGAATCCCAGTCCAAAAACACTCAAATGTTTATATTCACTAGGACAAAAGAAAAGGTATTTCTGTTCTGAAATTCTTTGTACCGTGGGTTATTAACAACTTACTTTGTTTCAGGTGCCATCAAGGAGATAACCCTCAGAGATATACAGGTCATTGAGGGAGAGACTAGCTTTTCCCTTTAATAGAGAAAATGAAATTTGCAGCCTGGAGTTAAAGACAACCTAGGATAGGAATAATTTCCCTGAGACCAGAAGGATAGGAATTGACAGGATTCTATTAACTGGCACTTTTGAAACCATTTTGAGAATGGCAGGACCTCAGCAAAGAGCCATGCTTGTCACCCTCTGTCAGCTGCCCTCTTTTACATGTTGTGCTCTTCCCAGGTTCAGTTAATGGGAGACCATGGCAGGAGAGGAACAAAGGAACAATCCCTCTGCCATTGTCTGGCTCTCACTGTTTCCTATAAAACTATTTCCTCCCCTTGCTCTTTTAGGCCTCATGGCGGAATTGACTCCCTTCTGCTGCTAGCCTCTGGGAGCTTCAGCCTCTCTTGTGGGTTCCTTTAATCATGGTCATTCCTCTGTAAATATTCCTTTCATCAAAAATATTTTTAGTTGAACTATTTGTATGTGATTCTACCTCCTTCTGGAGTCCTGAATGGTACAGAGCACTAGCATCTTGGGTATGTCTTGCCTTAGAAACCTGACTTTGCTGAAGTTTGGTGCACTTCAGAGACAACTCCCTGGTCTATGAACAAGGAGCAGTATTAGAAACTGGTAGCCTATCCTGGGGCCTGAGGACCCTTTATAATCACCGGGAGTAGAAAAGCCATAAAAGTGACCAAAGTTGAATTTATGACTTGACCCTGATTTGTAACATAATTTGCTATTCAAGCGCATGCCTTCTTGAGTCCTTTCTAAAGTATACTTTTAGCTGTGGTGTGGAAGTGGTAATTTGAACAATATGATCAATATTGTTCTATGGGTAACTGAAGTTTTGTCATGAGAGTTTGATTTACATTATTGTCTATAGCTTCTCTGGGGTTTTGAAAGAGATCACCTCCTGACTGTTAGAATGAGATTAGCCCAGGTTTCTATAAGCCTCTGTTTCCTGATTTATAAAATAGGAGAAGTGACACCAAACGCTTTGGATTGTTTTATCTAAAGCTGTCAATAGTCACTCAACATGTGACTTGCCTTTCTCTTTATTGATATATGCCCCTTCATGCTCCATACGAGTCATAAGATGAATTGTAGGCTGTGACAAGATGCCCCTGAGGACCGAGGTTGAACATTTGACAGAAGGGAGGGATAATTACAATCCACAGGACTCTGAGGTTGACAGTGTGCCCTCTCTTCCCAGACACCTGGTTTTAATCCAGTTCCAATCCATACTAACAATGTGCTACTTGCTAAATTGCACATCTGCCTCTTGTTTTTCTTATCTGTAAAGTGGGAGTAATAACAGTATCTACCTAACGGGACTACTGCAAGGATTGAAAAAGGCCAATACATACAAAGAAGTTCGAACAGCACCTGGCTTAACAGGTGATCAATAAATAGTCCTGATTATTATTTCATATTATAATAGCCTGGCTAGTTAGTAGTTTAAAGCATGTGGCATGTCACGTTTTATCTCTGCCTTCTCACACTTAGTACAGTGCTTGGCATCTGGTAGCCAGACAGTAAACAGATGTGGGAAGCATAATAGCTTGTCTGGAGATTTCCAGAGGAACTTTTTGAGAGCTGTTATATGAGCAAGCAGGTACTTGATAAAGCTCTATGGACTCCTATTTACTATAGGGAGCATAGCTATTTACTGTTTCCTGGATATTTCAGTAGAAAACCATAAGGACCAGAACATACAGAAAGGCAGAATGATGGGCACTGTATAATGAGGCCAACAAAAACAGCTTACTGGAAACTTTCTCCCTTAACATTCTAGCAGCATATTACAAACCAATATTTTGTTCAGAGTTCCAATTTATTTAGACTATTTTGGCACTCCTCTTCCTAACACATACAAAGATATGAATATCAATTGAGTGACTACCAAAATTGTATTCAACCTAAACCCCAGTTGTGGTCCTGAGTTATAGGAGACCATGTTACTCCATGACTACATAGAACTGATTATAAATCAGGTTTCTGGGTGCTACATTGTATTAGGGTGCAGTGAGAGAACCCATAAAACCTATCCTCTACCAACTTCCAAAAACAAAGGCAAAGCATGTTCCCAGTATGTCAAGATGTTGTGCTCTGCCTAATAACAGATCTTTGCTTGTGACAAGTCACATTTGCTCTCATTCAGGGACCGGATGAAGATTTAGGTCCCATAACACGAGATCTCACTTAGGTCTTACAGCAGCCCTGTGGGATAGATGAGGTAGGCATTAATGTCACTTGACAGATAATAAAATGGAGGTCTATGAGAAGCCAAGAGACTTGCCTGAGGATCCACAGTGATTGTGAAAAAGCATGAAAACCCAGGTTTCTGGACTCAACGCAGGTTTTTTTCCAGTCCTCCACAAACATTTAGCTTGCTGTGGCATTAGTGTGATTTTTTGAAGAAACAGGTGGGTTCCTTGTTCATCTGTTCTATAACGAGTTGTGTCCTCAGTTGTAGAAATTAAAAAAAACAAACAAACTCAGAAACATAAACAAAAGGAAATTTTATTCTGTTAGTAAATGTTGACCACTCTCTACTTGCAACATAATGTGCTAGACCATGGTAATGAATCAGATATGAATATTGCCCTTAGGAAGCTTCCAGTCATCAGAAGGTTAAACCATAAGAATAGGACAAAAGGCTGAAAATACTTGGTTCTGTTATTTTCTTTTACTCTTAGATTCTGTGGATTTGGAGGAAATTCTGGTAGCTCATAAATTGAGTTTAATGTCTTATACCAGTGTATTTTAGAGAGAAGAAAGAATTTATGAAAACATGTAACAATTAGATGAACAATATATTATGCCAAGAAAACATTTCAATTACAAAGGCATTTATTGTAATCATATTTAATATAATGTAAATAGAATCTCAGGTAATACGCCCTTTACTGTTACCTATAATTGTACTTAGGAAAATTATATTTAGCTCTAAAAATAGTCATTTAATCACCACCAAGGGAAAATAAAAGGTATTTTAGAAAGTGATAAGACCCAAATCAATAGAAAATAAAGTATATAGGGAAAAGCAAATTATATGTACATTAATTAAAATTAATTATACATAATTTAAATATAGGATATTCTCACCTATCCCCAGAGAGGAGTATCAGTGCTGATATGGGAACAGGAAATGACCAGTGGATTTTCTGAGAGTGGACAAACCATTACCTGTGGAGCAGGGTACACAAACCATGAAGCTTTGGGACTGGCTTGCCTGCTGACTGGTTTTTCAATCTTACATCTGTATAATGAAAGAAATAATCCATTTATCACTATGGGTTAGGTAATGTGTCTGGGTGCCTTGCCTATGTGAAACATTTGGTATACTAAGTGTTTTCATATATATACTCTCTCAGTTTGATATTCTTAGCAACCTATGAATTTTTCTGGGTAAGCATGATTGTCTCATTTTACAGGGAGACAAATTGTGGCCGTAAGAATCTTAATTCTCCAAAGTCATAGAGCTTGTGAATGGAAGAAATAGAACTTTTGTTTCGGGATTGTTTTCTTTTTCTTTCTCCCCTCCCCTTCCCCTCCCTTCCTTTACGGTTACACTCAGACTGAAAGCAGGAACCATTTAAATACTTTAGGTTCCTTCCCATCACTCACTGTTAAATATGGATGTTTGTAGTAATATATAGCAGAAGCACCTGAAAGAAATATGTTGTGAGAAAGAAAATAATACTTGTGAACATGGCTTAGGATCTAAATGTAGGGACTAGAAAAGGGTAATAGCCTGTAAGGAAAAATGAAAGGGGCTGAATTTTCTGACCTGGCATTGGATGGGTACAGAAATAATAAAAGAGAAAGAGCCTCAGTCCTACCTGGGACTTGGGGCTTGAGGCTCAGGCTTCTTACAGCCATTCCCTGGCAAACAGGAGAACAAAGAAACCAACCCTTGGCTGTTAGGAGGGCAGGGAAGAGAGCCCATAGGCTTCCTGAAAGAAGGTGGATGGTGTGTTTGCTGATGGTAGTGAGGGTGATAGGGAAAAATCTGTTGTAAGATGGCTGACAGGACTGATAGGGCAATTCTAGTCCCCCACCGAGGACTCCCCTTCTGGGCTCTTGTCCAACCCTGCTTACCACGTGGGCCAAATTACTACTAATGTGGAATGCAGAAGTAACAGACTGTAAATTTTTCCTTCTGCTTATGCTCGGGACTCAGTCCTCTGGCAAGTGATCTCTGAGCCCACCGATGTAAAATAAACCTGCCTTCCAAGATCTCTGAGCGGTGCTTGGTTGCTTGGTTCTTCTGTTGTGTGATCCAGACCAGGGGCAGAGAGGTCAAGGGCACATTTGTGGAGAAAAGTCTAGGAATGCTTTGTGAGACACATTCATCTTCTCATACTTCCAGCTCACAGATTTTTAGGAGCTATGTGTGCCCACCGCCCGGCTCCTATCCAGGGTGGGAGTTTACTGTGGAGATTCTTACCCTGGATGCAACGGCAGTTATGTGGCAGGCCTCCAGTTGTCTTGGTGAGGCTGAGAGCAGTGAGGGTCATCACAGCGATGTGAGAGCAGGTGGGAAGCCGGAAAAGAAGAAAGAACAATCTTCCAAGACTTTTTCTCACTTGCTACCTATGTTTTTAAGTGAGGAAAAGGACTTTGGAGACCATGATTCTTCAGAGAAGCTGTAATACCGTTGACCTGTACCTTGCCTCTTTTCCTATCAAAGTGTTCCGGAAAACTACTTGTAGTGATCATTTATTCATCAAATAAATTGCTGACCACAGTAAGGTTATTGAGATGGGCATGCGTATAGGCAGAATTCTTTGTTGCATGATACAGAAAAAATCCAAGTAGCCTCTGTAAAAAATGGGATTTATTGGCTTATATATCTGAAAGATTGTGGAGTTCTTCCATCTTCAGACCTGGCTGTATCCAGGGGCTCAAGCAATGTCAGGTTTCTCTCTCCGCCTTTCCCTTCCTCTCTATGTCTTGACACTGCATTCCTTTGTACATGGATTTCATCCTGAAGAAGGTTTTTTCTAACTGATGGAAAAGATGGCTGTTGGCTCCTCCAAGTCTTCCAGTCCACAATTAGGACAGAAGTAGGCAAGAAGGAGATAGTTGAGATTTTTTGATAGCTGTGACTGCAAAGCCCGAAAGAGAACCCTGTTTGAAAAGCCTTTTGTCCTACTCAATTCTGAATTTGTCTCTGTGGTTTGTCAGCACTGGTTCACTTGCCTGCCCCAAATAAGACATTCTGTGTATGTAACAGCTTATGTCTGATGGAGTGGGAAATATGTGATTTGAGGACATACCATGCATGTTAAATCAGAGAGATACTCTAATGATCATATTCTATACTTAAAATACTAATTCCCTTTTAGGTTGAGTTGATTCTGGAGTAGCTTTGTGACATAAATTTCAATTACCTTTGCTTATCTTTTATAATTGGGTAGCTTTATCTTTACAGTATGTTTTAAATATAAATCACATAAGATTAAGACTATTGAGTTCTCTCTGCCGAGGGTAAGCCTCTGCCCTTTATGGTAGCAGGCCCTGTAACGGCTGTCTTTCTAAGGAAATGAGTAACACCAGGAGTTCACTCTGCAGGCCAGAGTCCTAGGGCAGTCAGAAAGGAAAAGGGAAACAAGTGTCCCCATAGAACATAAGTCTAGAGACTATGATTATTTAATCAATTAAGAATATAAATATAGGACTTAAAATGTGCCAGGCTCTAGTCTAAGCACTTGATGTATGTTAATTTATTGAATTTGTACAAGAACCCTATGAAATAAGTCTCGTTTTTATTTCCAGCTTAGAGATGGAGAATGTAAAGCAATGAGAAGTTGAGAAATTCAGGGAGCCTGGGTGGCTTAGTCGATTAAGCATGCACTCTTGATCTCAGCTCGAGTCATGATCTCACGGTTCACTGTCTTGAGAGTCCATACTTTTAACTGATACACTCTGAAATCTACAGAACAAAGAGAAAGGAAGGTAGCATGTCTTGTACTACCTACTGCCCTCTATGACCTAGCAAAGTTGTTTTCAAATTCTGTTTTTTGGGAATCTGTGTTTGATGGGCTTTATAAAACTCTTGAGTTTGATCTTTTTTTTTTTTTTTAAGTGTTTTTGTTTATTGTTTTAAATGTTTATTTTTGAGAGATAGAGCTTGAGCAGGGGAGGGGCAGAGTGAGGGGGCAGAGAGAGAGGAAGATGAATCTGAAGCAGGCTTCAGGCTCTGAGCTGTTAGCACAGAGCCCAACACGGGGCTCGAACTCACAAACTGGGAGATCGTGACTTAAGCCTAAGTCACATGCTTAACATACTGAGCCACCCAGGAGCCCCAAGTTTGATTTTCAAATACAACTCAATTTCCTTAAAAATGGCTAGTTTTCTTCAAAATAGGGAGACTTAAAATTGATACATCAAATTGTAACACTTGACAAACCATCAGAGTATTAGCCAGCCTGGTGGATTACATTGACATTGCCCAGACCTTGGAATGAAATAATTAAACTTCTTATAAACGTGACATGAATTAATAAGCTTGTCACATTGCATCGGTCTTTTAAAAATATTTGGTCTGTGTATATTTGAATGTATAAGTATATGTTCACAATATGTAATTAAAACCAAAACAAGGCTCAGGCATATTTGCCTCTGTTTCATATCTATTAATCATTTATAACCAGTTTCTTTAAAAAAAAAACAACAACTAGAGTCTCCCTAACCCACACAAAACTGGGTGCCAATGTTTACTTCATCCCTCTTTGTGGGATACCACAAGAAAAAACAATAAAATAGGAGTGTTAATTGAGCAATGTAGAGATTCATGATAATGACAAGGAAAAGGAGGAGAGGATTTGTGCCATATACTAAATGGAAAATGGGTTGGAATCCCTCTTCAACCTTTGGCTTTTGACCCCAAAGCCACTATGTATGAGATAGGGGGGGAGGGAAAGGAGGTAAGGTAACATGTGTGGGAGGAGGGCATCCCAGTTCGTTGGCCATCATATGTTTGCCTCTTGGATTTTCACTGAATTTCTTTGGATTTACTTAGAAAATCTTCTCATTCTTCCTGTAAAGAACAATTCAGTTTCTGCTTAGCTCCTTCCTTTAAATGGTCACATCCATCCCTGTGTTCACCAAACAAAGAGCCTTTCAGTTACTAAAGGCCACCCTCCTTAGAAAGGTATAATAGGCTTATAAAAAACAAATTCAATATTTTTCTCTTACATATATTTCAGGATTTTAATTTATAACTAGTTCTCTTTTAATGCTATAAAAACCTTGCTTTAAACTTTTAATTATGATCTCTTCCGACAAATACATATTTCATAATGTAAGGAAAATGGAAAAAAATTAAAAATAAGACCTTTAAAATAAGCACTGAATTAATTCCATTAAAATACTGTGCATACATTGTAACTATATCAAATGCATACAAAGGAACACAAATAATGCCTGAAGTTTCCCTTTTTTTTTTTTTTTTTAGTTTATTTATTTATTTATTTATTTATTTTGAGAAAGAGAGCATACACAAGTGGGGGAGGGACAGAGTGAGGGTGAGAGAGAATACCAAGCAGGCTCCTTGCTGTCAGCACAGAGCCTATGTGAGGGCTGAACCCAGAAACTGTGAGATCATGAGCTGAGCTGAAATCAAGAGTCTGATGCCCAATTGACTCAGACACCCAAGTGCCCCTTAAAGTTTCTTTTAGGTTATGAAGGGAACCCAGGCCTTGTTTGTTTCCACTGTAGAAGACTGATATACTGATGATGTGGTCACCAATGCTTCTCTGCATTTCAAGGCACCAGAATCTTAGTGAACACACACACCAATACACATAGAGTGAGACAGTGGGTATCCGGGCTAGGTAGCAATCAGAACTTTAAATCCTTAGTTAATGCCAATTATATTTCTTTATGCTAAATAGTATTCTGATACGTCATTAATATTTCAGTATACTTACTAGAGAAAACAAATACAAAACAAATCTGAATTACTTATCTCTGTAAATATTTGGAGATATTTTATTCAACTACACATAGCACTAAGCAGCAAAATAAATAAATAGTTCTCAGATGTACCAGTTAAGAAACCTAGTTGAGGTCAGACCAACAGAATACTTTTTAATGCTGGTTTGTGACTGCTTCTTCATAATGATCATAGAAACACAAGTCTACAATTGTTTTTAGTACAAGTACCCCAGTGAATACTGATCATGCTTTTTATTGTAGGCATCCGACTATATAGCTATGTATTTATTTTTTAAAAATTCATTGTATTCTAAATCCTGGAGCTAAACTAACTTTGTTATTTTTCTTATTATCCTTAGCCTACAATCAATAATAATGGTAATGTTCCTTATGATAATCTTTGAATATGTCCTTGCTTTTCAATTCTATCTCCTGTTTTTGATTTCATTTTCCCTTTAATGTTAATCTCTTTCTCTCCTATGGGACAACTGTGTGTACGTGTGTACACATGCATCTAGATATCTTTTTTTTTTTTTTAAGGGGAGTGAATTTGACATTTCAATCAGGAACACTTTGAAGATATTTTAGGGTAGAAAGTGTACTGCAAATATAACTTTAAGAGGATTCCACAGAGATGACTGGGATGGAGGAAGGCTTCCAAAGAATTTGAGAAAACAAAAACAGAAACCCCAAAACACTCACAAAAAACCTCACATATTACATTCTAATTTCATATAGATTCTTTTTTTTTTCCCTCCTTGAACTAGGATTACAATTAAAGGGACCTTAGATTGTCTGTAGAATACTAAAAATCAGAGACTCGAAAACTTACCCTATCTCCCAGTGTTGCCCAACTTCTATTTTAAACCATACTGAAAAATCCTATTCCTGGAATTTCTCAATTTTATTGCTTTACTGTCCTAATTCTAACTTCTTTGACATTTTATGTATCTATTCACTCCTACTTTCAATAATGCCCACCATTTCTGTGCCAGGTAGTTCCATACCCTTTAGATAGATGAACATAACATAATCCCAACCTCCAAGGATTTGTGAGTCTGGTGAGGAAGCTCACTGATTTGAGTGTGGAAACTGGTTCAGCAGCTGGTTGGAAAAGATCTTAAAAATGGAATAATCTCAGCAGGCAGTGCTGAAAATGATCCACTAGGGTGTGCCTCGCTTACTTTTCATTAGAGGAATTTTTCACATAAAAAGGTAACACAATTTATCTCTGATTTGGATTAAAATCTGGGTCATTTGTGTAGATCAAACTAGTCGATAATCACTAATTCCTGATCCCTTCCAGTTTTGCTCTGTATTATAGCCAAGGACAATCTATAGGCTGATCAGAGACCTTTGTTAAAAGTTTGCGCTAAGATGCTTGTGCTGCATTGCACTTCAAAGTTGGGTCCAAGTGTTCAATAAATTGATTTTTCTGTCCCTTCTATTTCTTGTTCTAGAACTCTGCCATAACCGGATACATGCAGTTTCCTTTCTGTAGTGGGAAAACCTATATCTTGAGTAACAGTGGCAGGCTTTTGAAGTTTCACGAGTCAGTTGTGTTGATTTCCTCTTTGTTCAGTATAGAGGGTAGGATGCGTCTGGCTCATCTAATTTAGACACTTAAAAGTCAGATCCTAGTTCTACTTTTCAAAACCATCTGGGCTGCTTTTTATTCTCCAAACCCAGGAGCCCTCAGTGAAATCAATGGGGTTGGCAGAAAATATCTGAAGAGGTGAGGTTAGTTTGTTTTTTGCAAGACATTTTTCTGAGACCTGGGCAAGAGGAAGGCAGCTTCCTCAGGAGATATTTTTACAGGTATAAAGAAACATTTTGAGGGCTTTCAGGGAATGGTTGAGGATTTATTACAAGATATGACCTGTTAAATACGCTTTTAAAACTAATGAAAAAACATATTTAATTACTTTTTCTTTCAGTTTAATTGACCTCTAGAATTGAAACATCAGTAACTTAAGACACAATTTCTTGTTTTTTTTTTTTTCCTTCTTACAGAAGGGAGATTGTTTTGGGGGGCAAAATGTTGATACATAACTTTTCTTAATCTTTCAATTTCAGAAAATGGCAGTATATTAGAGGCTCACACTGGTAAATTACATGCTCAAGAACTATTTGATTAATGTTGTTACTCTAAAATAGGATTTGTGACTAGTTACAGTGAAAAAAATGAAGCTTCATACAGAGTCAATATATTGGGCAAGGTGATACTATGAATAAGGTTCAAGTATCCTTAAGTGAGCCACTGGCTGCTGATAATACTTCTATACAAGTATAACAATTATCCAGCCAGTAGTGTATAAATAGTTTCAGACATTGCATAGTCAGGTGCAAATTTTATTGACCAGAGATAAAGATTCGTCTGTCAGTAGTTCACTTAAGAGCAAGTTGAGTTTTGTTAATCTTTTTAGAAAATTCTCCAATTAAATCAGTAGTTATTTTATGTACATTCTTATTTCTTATTTATGATGTCAAACTGAATCTCAGGCATACAGTTGATGTAAAGTAGAGAACTATTAACTCTGTCATATATGATCACTGTCAGAAGATTTACTGTACAGTGGTGAAGTCAAGACCCATTACTGTCCCTATAACTGGTCTTCAATTTCTACAAACTAGGGCTCTTAAGTTTTTATACATTTCAGGGTCCATAAAACCTGAAACAACTTAAGACCAGTATATAGGCCAGTGATTTTCAGAATCCTTGACCAGCAGCATCAGCATGACCTAAGAACTTGTTAGAAATGCAAGTTCTCAAGCTCCACCTCTGAATCATGGAATCGGAAATTCTAAGGACAGAACTAGCAATCTGAGTTTTAACAACCCTCCAGGTAATTCTGACACACTCTAGCAGTGGGGAAATGAGACTTGCCTGAATTTCTCAATGTTCCTGCAAAATAACCTAGCCTCTCTGGACATGGAAATTTATGTAAAAATTATTTAAAACAGAGATAGGGAGTGTTTGCTTCTACTACCTGTAGAAATATTCCATGAGAATTAGGCCTATGGCCATTTTTTTAGTTAAATTGCTCTGGTCTCAAAAGATCCCTTATCATCCTAAGGACAGAATGGGGACAGCCTGAGCCAGGACCCTATGGTAAGCCCTAGGGTGCTGGGGAGACTAAAGAGCTCTGTCTACATATTTACATTTCAAGAGGAAGGAAGCCCAGGCCTTGGAGACCACTTTAGATCACAAAAGTTGGGAGTATTTGGCTCCCAGAGGGATTTGATTTATATACCAAAGGGCTAGAGTAAATTACTCAGCCTTATTTTGTTTTCAAGGGGACCCATTCTGTCCTCTTCCCCTTCATATCCAGAGAAAAAGGTTTGTTTTCTTTCATCCCTCATCTATGGAGTATATAGCTACGCATGTAGAGGAAATGACCTGGCTTTCAATCAAATGTTACTCTAAGCATGAGTGGGAGAAAGTAGAAAGGATGCACTTAGGGGGCGCTTTGTGGCTCAGTCAGTTAAGCATCCAACTGTTGATTTCACCTGAGGGTCATGATCTCATGATTCATGGGTTGGAGCCCTGCATTGGGCTCTGAGCTGACAGTGCAGAACCTGCCTGAGAGTGTCTCTCCCTCTTTCTCTGCTCCTCCCTTGCTTATGCTCTCCCCCCACCCAAAATAAACAATACAAAAAAAAAAAAAAAAAAAAAAAAAAGCAAACACTTCATATTCACTATGAGAAATTTAGTAGGAAATCAGTCTTCTTGTTATCCAGTATACTTTGTGAGCACATTTGTGATCAAGTTAATAGAGATGGATGTTAAAAGTACAACACTATTGCATGATTTATTGAAGAGTTTTTCCAGATTTCTTTACTTAGGTCCCATTTTATGACTTAAAATTGTCCTTGCTCTATTATTTCCAAATAAGTTTCATTGTGTTTTGAAATAACTATCAGTTGCTGGTTCTAGGACAAAACTTGGACCTTTTAGAAAAAATAACCTGCTATAACAAGGACACATAAAATTCACAAATGAGTCCAGAAGTAAAAATAAAAAATGCATCTCCTGATGTACTCAGTGATGTTTCTGACTGATGCAGACAGGCCAGGTCTAAGGGCCCAGAGGGGTGTCCTACAGGACCAGCAGGAGGGTTCTTGGCTTCATGCAGGATGGAAATCAAACTGGAGCCAGCAGGAGGTGAAAGCAGAGTTTATTGAAGATAAGGAGAGCAGATACAGATGGAGTGTCCAGGAGACTCAGAAAGGAAAGGAGCATGAGTCTGATCTTTGCTTGGGGTCTGGGGTTTGTTTTGGTGATTGTGATCTGGTGCACATGTCCTCTCAGGTATCCAGGAACTTGTTAGGTCCCTGGACAAGTTAGGACCCTGGACAGGGTCCAAGTGACCTTCATAATGTTTCAGGATTCTTTATGTCATTATTGGGGTTTGTTGTCTTGCCACTTGGAAGAATGAAGAGGTGGACACAGAATAAAATGAGTAACAGGCAAAAGTTTATTGGAGTATAAAATCAGAAAGTAAGAATAGTATGGAAACTCTGTTTATAGAGAGGGGGCATTCGAAGGTGAATGCCCCTGACTATAGGCGTATGTTTTGTAGGGTTTTGGTTGGAGCCCCCTACTCCCCATTTCCCCCCCTCATTTCTCCTCAGATTCTACCCTAATTGGCTAGGTAACTCTGTATGCCTAGTCATTCCTTTTGATTGACTCATTTCAATTGTATGGGGGGTGGTCTATGGCCATAGAGTTCCTTTGGGTTAAACCTTTTATGGTCTACTCATTTTTAGTCAGGTCTTTTGTTTGTCAAATTCCCGAGGGAAACCTGAGGGCAAGTAGGTGGTGTCTATTATATTCTTAAGAGGAACTTTATGCCTGAGGGAGTTTTGCTGGAGGTCAGAGGTTCCCCAGAAGAAATGTTTTAAAATATGTGTTTTTCCCCACCCTGGGACCTTTAAGCCCTAGCCTATCCCTTTTTGCCTACTGAATCCTATCTTTTCCTATCAATAAGTCACTTATTCCCTGAAGCCAGTAGTCTGGAACAGGCACATCATGTGGTGGAGCCCCTCCGTAAGGAATGTGGTGGAGGCCTTCTCAGAACAAAGGAAGGCAATGTGCAACATGGCCTAGTCAATAGGCATAACTCTGACAGGACCCTATAATTTGGAGTGTGTCCAACAGACTATCTGTGTCACCATATATAGGAGACAACGAAGTAGAAATTACATAAAATGTTAAATCCTGCTACATTTGAGGCTCATTTTTTCAGGTATGAACCCACTGAGCCTGTGATGGCACAATGGATAAAGTTGCTCCCTGGACAAAGAAAGCCTTGGTGTCTGGTCTCTGTGCAAGAATCCTGCTATAATGATGTTTCTGCCCAATCACTCCTTAGATACATCATCTCTTGTGCTGGAAGACTCCAGAGATACCATTATCTCTTTGTTCCTTGCAAGGAGGACATACATTAACATATGTATAGGGTGAGGGTACAGGTACTAGCAAGAATAGAAGTAGGAAAAGAAGCAGAGGGAAAAACCAGCTTATTCTTTCATGGGGTCCCTTTGGTTTCCCTGTCTCATGACTATACTCAGCCATGTTTCTCACTATATACTCGATTCACCATGTTTCCTGAGTAAGCTAAAAGATCTTACACAGTATGCTCTTATTGCTTCCAGAATCATTTAGAAATATCGTACCCTTTCCCCACAATGTATTTATGGAGTTTGTTGCTCCTTCATTTCCCTCTAGCACTTTACAATAGTTTATCACAATCTTGGGGGTGCAGAAGAAGACAGAAATGACTCTGGCCTGAAGCCAGGTTGTAGGGTTGCTCTATTTTCCCCAGGATTAGGGGTTCTTAATTCTGGTGTCTCTCACGTCAGAACCCAGGCTTCAGAAAAGGATAATCTCCTCTACTCAAGATGCTTAATTTAATCATATTTACAGAGTCCTTTGGCCGTGTAACACATTCACAGGCTTCAGGGATTAGAATGTATATGTCTTTGGGGTGGGAGGGGGCATCATTCTGCCTAGCATAGGGTTCTTAGGAATATTGGATTCTGTTCTCCAAGTTCTAGGCAAACCCAATAGGACTTGTGCA
Source organism: Panthera uncia (assembly GCF_023721935.1). Classification (NCBI taxonomy): domain Eukaryota; kingdom Metazoa; phylum Chordata; class Mammalia; order Carnivora; family Felidae; genus Panthera; species Panthera uncia. The sequence continues at coordinate 89,578,298 of NC_064816.1, read as the reverse complement.
AAAGTTTCACTATTGACCTAAAATCCACTATGTATAATACATTAAGTTGACCTTTTGCCTCTGCTTTGATTTAAAGTAAAAATAAAAAGAAGTTATAATGTCCCCTCCCCAGCTCTGTCTGGTCTCACAAATGTTTCAGAGCCATTATAGTCAAAAAAGGCATGTTCTGTGCCCAGGAACAAACAACATTCTCACAGACAATTCTGTCTAAATTCATACTTACAAAAATCAGAATATCTGTATGTATACATTTTACATTACTGGCCAGAACATACCTAAACTTCAGCCTGAAGCATCTATAGTTGGTTAGTTGACTGTTTTAAACTTCCCTAAAAAAAAAAAAAAAAAAAAAAAAAAATAGGTGAGGACTTCCTCACCTAGACATACCCCTAAATGTTCAAATGATTGATTCTTCCCAGAAAAAGGAAAGGGCCAGTCCTCAAAAGAGATTGAATTTTACTTCTAAAATTTGGGGATGGTTTAGGATCATTCCCCTACATCTCATGGCTGATATCCATTCCTAAAAATTGAAGGTCAAGTCTCTACCTCTTACAATAGGAAAACTTGCTGCTAACTCTAACATAGCAGTCAGATTCTCTTACACATAGGATGGTTCTCTTTTAGGATGCATCCCCTTTCTGTACTCAGTCACTCCAGGACTTTCATGATCACTTACAAACCTCTTGGAAATGAGGGGGGACTTTATAGAATATATAACTCAATTCTGAAATTTTATAAAAGAAGAAATTGAAACACGCAAGTTAAGTAACTTTCCAAGGATCCTGAGTAGTCAGTACAGGGTCTGTGCTAGTGCCAGTTTTTTTTTTTTTTTTTTGACTCTCTTTATAATCTGGTTTTCAATATAAGATACAGTCTGTATAGACGGAAAATTTCTTGCTAATTCTTTATATTCAAAAGTATGTCTACCTATTTGATTTTTTCTGGATATATCATCTTTCTAACAGGTGCTCTGGTCTAACAATGACAAAACCAGGAGGAACTAGCCATGGTGGAGACTCCCTGCTTATTTATACTTTTGAGATAGCTCTAACCACTTCTTCTGGAAGCTTATTCTAGAATTTCTGCCTTCAGATATCAATGTTGCTTAAGCTTCCTAAGCCTCAAAATTGTTCTTAAAAAAACAGGGATAATACTTCTTAAGGTTTGGTAAGAATTCATAAGGGAAAGTGTTTAAAACAAAAATAGGAGTTTAAGAAATTGTAACTCCCTAAGCCTTCTAAGAAGAGTTTGTAAAGACTTGAACACAGAAGCCATGATTTGATAATTGTCTTAAATCTTAAATAGCACATAGTGGATCTTGCAAGGCACACAGAGGTAAAACACAAAAACGAAAATGGAATAAAACAGATACATGGTTGAATAAAGATCATAAAAAATGATTGAATGAAAATAAGACAGTTTAGGACCTAGTTTTATGTCCTTTTATGGATCTGAAGCCCTTTAGGTACTTTTCTATGTTTTAAAATAATTTCAGTTTTCAGTACATCAGTAATCTGAACTAGCAGGGAAAATAACAAGGACCCAAGCTCCCTAAATAGTCCAAACGTAAAAATAAGATATAAAAGAAAAATGTGAAAGTTGCACACAGCCTAAATCCCATGCTATAGCTCACCAGGAAATATTATTCCCTTCGCTCTGGAGTTTAGAAAGTAAACAATGACAGGCTTCTAAACCTAGCGATATAAATTTAATATGATTTGAGAACTATACTGTACATGAAATCAGAGATAAAGCCAGTGGAAGAAGGAGCCACTCATTTTTCTCCATTCTAATTATCTTCGTTTCAGTGGATTAGAAAATGGTAAATGTAGAAGTCAAGTTGGAGATGGTCCTGAGCTCAATCGCCTGCCAAGTTAAGTCTGATAAATGGCAAGTGTGTATAATTAATACTGTCATTTTTCCCCAGACCAAAGGGCGACTGCAGTAACTATAGATTGTAATTGTCATCGTTGTCACATAAAATGTGCTATTATTAAGTTCAGGCTGAATTTTATTGCTGGGAATGCTCATAAATTGAGCGGTCAGTCATTTAAATTACCAAGTAGAGAGCTTTGTGGCTTGCTCTGAAACTACTTTCTAAGACAATGTATTTGACTTTGGACCTCTAGAAACTAATTGCATTTTCTGAACAGACGTTAGACAGGCTGTAACCTATAAGTGAGGATATTCTGACAGACATGCCGCGTATACTTAGGAATGTTTGTAAGAATCTTACATTTTTATTTCCAATATTTTTGGTGGTAGGGGCAAGAGAGGGATGAGGAATAGATGTGAACTGACATATGAGTAGGAGAGATTATTTTGAAAATACACTTACTGCTCTCTTGCAAGATACCTACTTTCCAGAAAGTGATGTTGATAAAAAAAAAAAAAAAAAATTGCAAGAGTGCAGGATGAAAATTAGGATGGATTTGTTGTTACTGTCTTACAGGATGATTGTGGGAGGGAAATTTGAGTGGTGTAGCAAGAGAGGGGTGCCAGCTAGCAATATGTTAAAACGATTAGTAATGACTAATAGAATGTTTGAGGATTGGTTCCATTTATTATTAGATCAGTTTCTTTGTGTATTTAAAATCACTATAATTAAAACATGTATTAAACATAGGTTTACCTAAAATACTATAATCAGTACTCTGATATGAAAAGCACTGATGAGACACATGATTTTCTCTTGGGTATATTGAATTCTACTTACATTTCTCAGCATGAAAATAGTACACTTTTAAACTAAAAAATAGAAATAAAGGGAAAAACACCCCCTCCCATATTAGTACCACTACTGTTGCCAAGTTAATGCATAGCTTCTACATAAGATGAACTTTTATCATTGTAATAAATGCTTAAGTAACCTTATGTTCTGTGTTTTGTGTTCTGTGAATCTCTTTTTCATGATTTTCTATGATTAGATAGCATTCTGTAGATTTTCACATAGCCGTCGGTTCACTCTTGGTATTCAATTCTTACGAATCACCTCCCAGATGATTTAATCTATGTTAGTTTACTTTCTCTCCTCCAACTTTCTATCATGCTATCCTTCACAGAATCACCGTATTCGTAACTATTAGTCCTCTGGTAACTAATTTTGCTCATTCAGTTGCTCATTTATTTCTCTATTCAGTTAAAATATAAATTCCACGACAGCAGAGACTTGTCTGTCTTTCTCAATACTGTATCCCCAGCCCTAAAATAGGACCTGGCATATGCAAATAAATATCTATCGAATGAAATGAAATTTTTGCTGTGCCATTCTTCCTTTGTGGGACGTAACTTATGTCAATTTTGGTGTTGTTATATAGTTTATGCTTTGAAGGGTATTTTCCATGAATATAACAGTTCTCAAATTTTAGAAATAAAATATTAGAAAAGCTTAGAAAATAAATTCAAATGTTAGATAATAGGTCAAAGAGTCCGACATTATTCTTTTTACTTTATTTTATTTTTATTTATTTTTTTAGTTTTCTTTGAGAGAGAGAGAGAACACATCCCAACCGGGCTCTACACTAGAGCTCTGCACCGTTAGATTATGATCTGAGCCAAAACAAGAGTTGGACAGTTAACCAGTTGAGCCACCCAGGTGCCCCATGAAGGTATTCATGTTTTAAACATTCAACTTATTTTTTTAGAAGGCTTGAACAAATGTCAGCAGCCTTTTGCTTCTGTATACTTTTTCTCATAGTTTCACCTCTGCTGTGTGTTACAATTTTATTTCTTTATTTTTTAATATTTTTAAATTTATTGTCAAGTCTGCTAACATATAGTGTATACAGTGTGCTCTTGTTTTGGGGGTAGATTCCCGTGATTCATTGCCTACATACAACACCCAATGCTCATCCCAACAAGTATCCTCCTCAATGCCCATCACCCATTTACCCCCTCCCTAGCCCCAACCCCCATCAACCCTCAGTTTGTTCTCAGTATTCAAGAGTCTCTTATGGTTTACCTCCCTCTCTGTTTGAAACTGTTTTTTCCTCTTCCCTTCCCCCATGGTCCTCCATTAAGTTTCTCAATTTCCACATATGAGTGAAAACACATGAAAAATATACAAAAAAGTTCCTATGAATCAAATGGCAAATGGGTGAAAACAATATACCTGTGCTTGTTTATTTTAATTTTCTTTGTTTTTTAGCAAGTTTGTACTTTGCTTTTTTTTTTTAATGGTATTTTTTCCTTCTGTAATTTTGTGTTAATTCCTTCATTGTGTTTTATGAGTATGGGCTCTTGTATACTTGAACCCTTTGAGCTATCAAGCTTAGTTGTATTCAATTAAACCATTAATTAGAAAGGTAGCATGCTATGAGCTTAACTGGTGCATCAAGGAATGAGTTATAACCCTTGAATACCCCTGACATGACGTAGGAGGGAGATAACTATTCTGACCCCTCAGTACTAAGACTAGTTATGTCACACATTGTGGTCAGTACTTTGTATCACTTAATTCTCAGAAGTCGACAGAGTTGATTGTATATTCCTATTTAAAGATGTGACACTAAGGCTCAGCAAGATCAGACAAATTGCTCAAGATAACACAGTTCTTAGGTGTTGGAGCCATGATTTAAACTCAACTCTGTTTTCTCTCGTAGTCTGTCTACTATGACAGGATATCACCTTTGTGATGGACATGTAGATGATTAGAAAGGAAAAGTGCCACAGATGTCACTGACAAAGATACTAGAAATGAAACAGTCTGGAAACATTGACGTCTGACATTAAAATGTGTATTTTTCAATTGGCTTGAATTGTCCCATGTTGCATACACATCACCATGTTAACCTCTTCCTTTGTTAAGTAGGCATGTGCTTAATTTGTAATAGTGTGGTTTATATTGCTAACTAAAATAGTTTCATTTTTCTTGTTATATTAAATACTAAAGAATGTTTAAAGTTCTGCAAAAATACTCTGGTTCCATTGTTTGGATAAATGTAGACTGTGCACTATTTATTTTCACTGAAGTTTACATGATATGTTAATGGATGATGTGAAAACTGGTTTCCAGGACTGACTGACAATCAAGATGTCTGCTTCAGAACCCCCAGTGAGATTTACTTACTTTCTCACATTCTGCTCTTGAATAAATCAATTTAGAGAATCTATCATTTCCTGTGCTTATATTGGCAGTGTGGGATTATTGAAACATCTCTGGCCTAGAAATCAGATTATCAGGGCAAGCAAATACCAATCAAAGACTCACATAGTATAATCTCTGCTTTTTAAGACCTGAAATCACGTACTTGCACAGTAGGGATAATGTAAGGAATAAGGTAAGAAAAAAACTTCTTCAAAACGATTGATCTGATGCCACCAAAGAAAAAAATGTTTCCAGTTAGATAAACGCTTTGTGAGTTACTCTAGATATCTTTGTGTTGATAAAGAGACATAATAGTATTTTTTGTGTTCCTGACTGTGGGAGAAGCAGAGGGGAGACTCTCAAAATAGCTGAACTAAAAATCTCTCCCCATGTCCTGTGTCCCTCTTTGTACTCTTTGTACTCCTGTGTGTGTGTGTGTGTGTGTGTGTGTGTGTGTGTGTGTGAAGAGGTGGTGGGTATCTGGACATACATTTCTAGAATTAAGAAGGTAATGAATGTGTTTCTCACATCCTATAGGTATCTTTTTATAACCCAAATTAATAATTTTTTATCATGATCCAAAAAAATGTGAGGAAAGAAGATCTGCTAGTGACCCCTTGGCTAAAACTTACAGAGAAGTCTTTTTTTGGAGTGGATTTTTTTTTCTGTGTTTCTGAAAAATCATACGATGGTACTTGTATTTTCATAAACTTTTAAAGTGCCCTTTAACAAAATAATAAAGTGCCCTTTAATCTCTGTCTTTTTCTTTGGTGTCTGAACTCCACAATTGTAACTTGTTTATGTAGTTGATTTTATTCCTGTGAAATGTGTGAGTTGACATAGGAATAGTAGATAATTTTTACATATAGATATCAATATTCTGGAAATAAAGTACACTGGGATATGATGCTAAAATTCTTAACCAAGCATTGATTGGGGCCTCTTTATCGTCCATGGCATGTTTGCATAATAGCTTTCACTCTCCACAGCACTTTTACCTGCATTAGCTGATGACGTCAGTACCACAGCGCTGTAAGTAAGGTGGGCGGCAGTATTTTCCATAGAAAAATAAAAGGTGTGGAAACTGAGATTTAGATCTATTATGGGACCAATCCAAGGCCACACAATAAATTCCAACCAGAGCTGGATGTCTTGGGTACTCTAATAAAGGTTTGATAAGTTATAATATCTTGGTGTATCATAATGCCTCCTGGTTTCTCATTAAATTTACTTATGCTTGAGGGGGAAAAAACAATTCTCCTTAATGTGGTTTGCATCCAGAATTCACTAACTAATGCCTACTAAGTCCACATAAAAGAAATAGCAGTCAGTGCTGAAAAAACAACAAGAACCGGTGTCCCAGTGTTTCAGAAACAAGAGCCTGTGACAAGTCCTCAGTGGGTCATAGCCGGCCCTCTGCTGTTCTCTGTTAAGGCATAATGTTCCTTCATTAATATTAATGATTTTGAAGTGCGTATTTGTGGCTAACATTTCTAAGTAATCTTTCACTGAAAAGAAAATTAAGGTAGAATAAGGCAGAATACTAAGGTCATCTTCAAGTCTTCACAGCTGAAATAGGATATATTCTTAGAGACAGGGATATGGCAATGAAAAAGCTACCTTTGAGGGATTGCAGAACCCTTCGATGCTTGCAAACCATTTGTTGGTGAATACGCCATTTATAGGACAATGAGTTGTTAATATGTAACTTGCAGTTTTAGTCTGTAGTTTCTGCAAACATGCCAATGTACTGTCTTGAAAATGTTATTTTGCTTTCCTGAAACCAGACTAAATCCTGAGAATAAGCCTGGGTATTTGTCAGACCTAGATTATGTCAGAAAAAGACATGGCATAAAATAGTGGTTTGGCTTATCTTCTTTGCCATGTATGTCCTGTGAACAGAAGTTTATTTATGTTTATGGTTTTATTTGCCATGATGACCATATCCTTTTATTTAATATTTTTGTTTGACCTAAAAGCTCTATACAAAATTAAAATATTAGTACTAATTATTATGGATTTCTCTTTCCTGGAAAGGGTCATATAACCTTGATTAAAAGAGATAATCTAACAGTAGATGAATACTTGGTATAGCAGGATGTTTTTTTTTGGCTTATGATTTTTACATATCAAGACAAGAGGAGGATAATCTCAATTGTAAAAGTACTGAGGTATCCAAAATAATTGTGAAATTGGGAGGAGTTGAAAGAGTCCATGTGTACTAGTTTCTCAGAGTATATAAATAAAATTTGATAAGCCAACTCTTTTTTTTTCCCAGGCACTTCTGGTTCTAGAAACATCAGAGAAAGATTTCTATTACCTTTTAAAGTGGGAAGAAACATTGAACTAAAAGCCAAGCCAGGGCACCTGAGTTCTAATGCCGTCTCTTTGTCCTTGGGCAAATTTCATTCCATCCTATGCTATCGAAGCACTTTGTCTGTAATGAGGAAACCAAAAACCAATAAAGTAAAGCCTATGGTATATTTGAAGAACTCAGAAGAAAAATGAAATAGAAATTAGATACCCTTTACAGGCATGAAAATAAGCACCTTTATTATGCCTGTAAAAAATTTAATGATACAACTTTTTTATATTCCTTTTATTAACTTTGTAATAATGGTTAGAAATACGAATTTAAGGGAAGCAAACACAAGTGTGGGGCATAATCAGAAAGAGTAGGAGACTAACTGGCATGTCCTGAATCTTTATCTAAACATGCATATCAGATCCAAACATTCTGTATGTCTTGATTAGGGAAAACGAAATAAATCAGGTCAGCTAGGCAGTTCTGTCAAGTCATGAATTAGTCAAATAGTTCTCATTCGACTGAATGGTTTAGTTGATATGTTTACTCAAACAGCCAGCAAAAAAAAAAAAAATTTGAGCATCAATTCTGGGTCAAGTATGTGCTATAAACACAAAGATGGAGCAGACATAAACTTGGCCTTTAAGGATTTTATAGATTATAGGTGATGCAACTACAATCCAAGGTATTTAGTTAAATGCCATCTAAATTGAGCCTGCTATAGGCAGAGGTTTGGTTGATTCAGGGTGAGAGGAGGAACAGTGAGGTGTCTACAAGATGAGACACTTGGGGTCAAAATAAAGGTAATTCAGGAAAGAAATTTGTAGAGGTTTCGGGATTGAGATAATTTTTTTGGCTGATTCATCATTTCCATTCTGCAGTCTGATGAACCTGAACCCAGATGACATTGGGTCAGGACTGAGAATAGACTTTGTTGCTAATCTTTTTACATTGATTGTAGTCCAAATTAACTGATTTCCTTTCTGCCTATTATCATCCAGAGATTCTTTCTCTCCTTTCTCTTTGATCAGATGAAGGACAGAAAGTCAGGTGAGTACACAAATTCTTCATAGATAAGTAATATGAATAGGTAAAGGGAATAAGGGGAACCAAGACTCCATATGTTAACATGAGGTGCTTTATGAAAATTCTCACATAATATCTTAGAATGTTCATAGTAACACTAAGGCTGATCATTGCTATTTATATTCAAAGTTAAGTAAATGAGCTCTCAACTGGATATAGAACAGTGATTTGGGTTTAGCACCCTGTCTTGAAACCATAGCTTGGAAAGCTATGGAAAGGAGACCTTATGTGCTTTTTTTTTTTTTTAATGTGTAGATTTATTTATTTATTGATAGAGAGGGAGAAAGCAAGTCGGGGAGGGGCAGAGAGAGAGGGAGAGAGAGAATCCCAAGCAGGATCCATGCAGTCAGCACAGAGCCCGATGCCGGGCTTGATCTCATGAGCAGTGAAATCATGACCTGAACTGAAATCAAGAGCTGGATGCTAACCGACTGAGCCACCCAGGTGCCCCCAGTTAAGTGCCTTTTTTTTTAGTGTTCTTGATAGTCTCCAGTTCATGTTGGACACAAATGTGAGATGTTTGTATATTTATGATAATTCTGCACTGAGGCACTAGTATTCACTATGGTTATCATTTAAAAGCCATATTCATTTATGGCTATGTCTTATGAGAGAGCAGAGACCATGTTGAAAGACCCTGTGCTAACAAAATCCAGCTATTTCAGAGGTGTAAAATCACCCTGACTTTTGGTCTTTGGATGATGGCACTGGGGATTTGCAGGGACAGCACTTTAATAAAAAGAACAACAACAACAACAAAAACAAACGAAAAAAAAAAAAAAACCAACTAATGGATTGTAATGGCACTGAGGAATTTCTTCAGATGGTGCATGGGAGAGTGAAGGCTTCCTCGTGCCTCTAAATCAAGAGGAAATACTTAGGTTCAATTTGAAAATTCTTTCTAGGTCTAAAGTTTATTTTAAAATGCATGCCTGGGTGGTTTAATACATTAAGCATATGACTCTTGATTCTGGCTCAGGTCCTAATTACACAGTTTGTGGGTTTGAGCCCCACATCGGGCTCTGTGCTGACAGTACAGAGCCTGCTTGGGATTCTCTCTCTCTCTCTCTCTCTCTCTCTCTCTCTTCCTCCCTTGCTTCCTCAAAGTAAATAAATAAACTTAAAAAACTGCATGCCATATCTGATTAGTTAAAATTTCACTGAATTATTTTCTTCTGCTAGAAAATTAATTATCTTTTATAAGCTTTTACATTCAAGACTCTCAGTCACACCTTCATTCAGTATTAGTAATTACTTAGATATTAGAATTATCTAAATATTTATCTAAATGGATTAATGATAGCCAAATGCTGCTCTAGCAATCATCTGTTGTGTTAATAATTTTATCACCATTTCTGTCCAGATCCTAGTGTGAGTTACATAGTAGAATTGAATTAATTCATGGACTTTTTATTCAGTTATGTTTGTTTCACTGGAAATGGTTGCCAGCAGATTCTGCTTGGATCGCCTTGCCTGCAATTTAATAGAAGGATCTCTGAAAGGCAGGGGGCTTGTCCTGTAATCAGCAAGCCCAAGGCACACATATCTTGAGTCTGAGTGGGCTAGGCAGACTCAGTCTCTAATAGCACTTTTTTTAAAGTACATTTTGGATTAGTTGAAGGGAAGAACAAGTAAGTGATGAGTTACACAAGTCACCATTGTTATACGTGATAATCTTGATTTAGGATCTCAATTTGAATATACCAGGGAAAGAGGCTGGTAGAGGTAGGAAGAGAAGAGGATGATTTTGAGAAGAGATGAGTAACAAATTAAAGGTTCAGATAGAGTGTGTGTGGCTTCAAAGGATACAAAACCAAGGAGGTGACGAGGGATTCCATTTTCCTTAATTTCTTTTTATACAAGTGTTAAGAGATTGAAGCAGAAACCTTGGGGAAATTATGTCGCATTAACTGATAGTTGCTAACTAGCTTTTGCATTCAAAGTTCACTTAGGCAGCTGTGTTATATCAGAAGCTTGGAAACCTAATAGTTAAAGGTGAGGTTCCACAAACTACAGTATCTTGGCCAAATCTAGCCATTGTGTGTGTCTTTGTTTGTTTGTTTGTTTGTTTTCTTTTACTACCTGGGGGCTGAGAAGGTTTTTTGTTTTGTTTTGTTTTTTGTATTTTTTAGTGGCTGAAAAAATTCAGAGGAATATTTATTGACATACGAAAGTTATATAAAATTCAACTTTCCATGTCCATAAATTTTTATCAGAACACACATCCACAGCCTTTCTTCCTCCCTTCCTCCCTTCCTCCCTTCCTCCCTTCCTCCCTTCCTCCCTTCCTCCCTTTCTTTCTTTTCTTTCTTTTCTTTTCTTTCTTTCTTTCTTTCTTTCTTTCTTTCTTTCTTTCTTTCTCTTTTTCTTTCTTTTAAAAAACATTTTGTTAATGACTGCTTCTCTACTACCAGGGAGGAGTTGAATAGTTGAAACAGACTGCCTGACCTGTACTGCCTAACCTATTTACTTACTCTCTGGCCCTTGATAGAAAAAGTTTCTGAGCCCTGGTCTAAGATAATCCCAGTTGCTCTATTGCTTAGTGCGGGATTCAGTGATCTCCCAAGCAAAGATTTATTGCGGACGATTGTGTGTCACAGCATTTTTCAGAGAACTTGTCTATTCTCATTTAGCCCTTGCAACACTTTCATGAGATAGCTGTCATTTTTTTAATGCATACTTTAAAAGAAGAAACGTACGCACCAAAATATTAAAAGCTTGCCTCTAAATCACAGGGCTATTAAGTAATCAAATTGAAATTTGAACCCTGGCAATTTGACTTCAAAAAAGCATGCTACACACTTTCTAATTCTCAATTTCTCATCTATAAAATAAGGATACTAATACCTTTTTAAATACTTATTCTTAGGATTGAATTTGTTAAAGTATATAAATCCCTTGCCATGAAAATACCTAATGCATTAGTCTGAGCCTTAATTCTATCTATCTTGGACTCAGAAATTCTGGAAGGCAGGCTAAAAATAAGCTTTATGAAAAGTGTCCCCAAGTTATTTCAGTGCATGTGGTCAGGGTGGCATTTTGAGAAATCTTGGGTCATTGAGGATGTAGAGAGAGAAAGCAATGATTCTGTCCTCTAGAAGGATCTAACTTGTATGCATAAAGACATAATCGTAACAAACATTAAATCCAAGGTTATGAACAAGTCTCATAGATATTCACAGGATGGAAAGATTATTGTAGGGATCAGTTAAAATTATGGAATAAGAAATGGGAAAGGTCAGAAAAGCACGCAAAGAACAGAGAACTGATTAAAGTATAAACTGCCCTAAATGAATGAATAAACCAGTGTGGCAACTTAACTTGAGGAGGAGGCATTCACAAGACACTTCTGAAAAAGGGGGTGCCCCTATTGAGTTCTGAATGCTTAAATTAGACAAAGTCTATTTTAAAACAAAGATTGTATGGGACGCCTAGATGGCTCAGTCGGTTAAGCGTCCGACCTCAGCTAGGGTCATGATCTCATGGTTTGTGGGTTCAAGCCCTGCGTTAGTCTCTGGGCTGGTAGCTCAGAGCCTGGAGCCTGCTTCAGATTCTGTGTCTCCCTCTCTTTCTGCCACTCCCTGCTCATGCTCAGTGTCTATCTCTCAAAGATAAATAAACATTCATAAAATTCATAACGTAATTAAAAAAAGAAAGACACTTCTGAAAATGCAGGCTGTCTGGGTGTCTGTCAGAAATAGACACAGAGACCCCACCTAAGGAGTCATGGTTCTTGATCTCAAGGAGTTAACAGTTCTAGTGGAGAAGCAGTGACGCCAGCAGTCGTCACACTACACTATTGAAAATTCAGTAGCAAAAATATGATCAATCTTGCTAATCACTAAGCTGAAGAGGTACCAACCAACTCTGCCTGAAGGAGAAAGCTAGGTTTCAATGAGGAGTCAAAATTTCTGGTGGGAAGACAAATGAAACATAAAGACCATGAGAAGCAAAATAACAATAATCAAGGAACATTAATGGAGAAGTTCACAATGATGTCAAAGAACAATATAACTTTTATACCAAAATGTGATCTACAGGTAGAAGGCTTAGGCCAAAGAATCTATGAAGAAAACATTTTGATTTTAATATGTATTTTAGTTGCAAAGTATCATTTTAAACTCAGTCTCTCTGTCTCTCTGTCTCTCTGGTCAATAAGACTAGGTAGTTCATACTTGACATAGTCACCGTTTTTAGGGCTTTTAGTGGTATAGGGTGGAAAGATCAATAAAAGGTCCATTGTCCAGACAAATGTTCAAAACCTTATGGTGGTTATCCACTGATGATGAGTTCAAGGTTAAATGTGAATTTTTAAAAGTTTAACTGACTTCCCATGCAACTTTTGTAGTAGAAATACCCTTTATCTTTGGCCTAATTTCCAAAGATGAGCCTTCTCTAAGTGTCTCCTTCCAACTTCCCTCCCTTCCTCTTGTGTTTTTTGAAATATTTCAAATATACACCTACAGCATCACTCCCCAGTTTAATCAACTCTGAACATTTGCCACATTTGCATCCGTATAGCTGGGCTTACATAACATTTTAAAGATACAGTAGAACTAAAAGTTTCTTTTATATGCCTCTCCAAGGCTGTCCCCTTGGCTCTTCTTCAGATTTGATCACTATTCTGGTGTACAACTTTAATGGCTTCCATTCCCCCAAAGTTTCTATATGTTAGGTAGGTTATAAAAAAAAAAAAAAAGTACTAACTATAATATGTTTAAATTTTTGGTATTTAGATCTATTAATTTTAATTTAAATATTAAATTTCTAGTATTTATAACTATATATATTTAAATTTGTAGTATACATATAACTCTGAATACATTTTTACTTAAAGCCATGGTTTAGGGGTTATTCATATTGAATTATACAACACTAGCTTGTTAATTTTAACTGTTCTGTATTATTCCACTGGGTGACTATGCCACAAATTATTAATCCATTTTCCTGAGGAAGAACATTGGTTTTGTTTCTAATTGTGAGTTATGACAGATAATATTGCAGTGAGTATTCCTAGAGGTGTCTCCTATGCACCTGTGTGACATTTTTGGGAGGACAGTGGTTTTAGCAATGGTTGGAGATTGCAATCCCCCTCATCCTCATCTGAGCCTCACCCTTAGAGATTCTTACTCATTTGTGCTGGGCCACTGATCAGGTACTAGTATTAAAGATAAAACAAACAAAAAGCTCCCAAGGCCATTAGAGTGTAGAGTTAATAAGTGAAAATCCATTCTAAACTAAGAGTGTGGTTCCTGGGTCCTGGAACCATATGCATCTTTTCAGATTTGTTGTATTATTGACAGTTGGTTCTCCCTTTAACAATATGTGTGTGTTCCAGTTGAGCTACACCCTCACCAGTGCTTGTATTTGTCTCTATTTTTGTTTAGGTGTGAATTGAATTAGTTGAAAGGGAATACCACATGATTTTTAATTTTGTAGTTCTTAGATAACTAGTGAGATGAGTTTTATTTTATTATACATTTAAATTTCCACTATTGCAAACTTAATGTTTGTTTGTTGTGCTCGTTTTTCAATTGGATTTTTAATTTTCTTGGTGCTTACTCAAATTGAGTTTTTAATATCATCCAAATATTGTTTTTATTAATTACACGTGTTACTGATATTTTCCTCATGTATGTGACTTTTTTCACTTTGTTTATGGTCAATTTTCTTAAACGAAAATATTTTATTTTGATGTAGTTAATTTCACTTATGATTTTCATTATGGCTGATGTTATTTGTGACTTATTTTAGAAATTCTTCCCTATTCTGAGGTGATAAAATACACTGTCTTACAATTCTTCTAAAAGCGTGAAATTTTAACTTTTTCCATTTGGATTCTTAATCCACGTGAATTTATATTTGTGTATGTTAGAAGAATATTATAGTGGCTAAAGTTCAAATGGAGAACAAACACTAGCTAAGTAGGCTGGCTTCCAATGAATTACTACTGGTATAGGGACTACTGGAGGAGAAGCAGATTGCAAGGTAAGTTGTGCTGTATAGCGTTGGTTAGCAAGGTTTGGGATACATCTGTCTTGGCTAGGGCTGCCAAAACAAAATACAATAGATTGGGTGGCTCAAACAACAAAAACTTAGTGTCTCACAGTTATGCAGGCTAGAAGTCCAAGGTACAGGTGTCAGCAGGTTTGGATTCTTCTGAGGTCTTTCTCCATGGCTTGTAGATGGCTTCTTTCTCACTGTGTCATCAACCTCTGTGTGTGCACCTTTGATGTCTCTTTGTACTTCGAATTTTCTTCTTACAAAAATACCTGTCAAATGGGATTGGGGCCCACCCTAACAGCCTCATTTTAACTTAATCTGCTCTTTAAAGGCCCTATCCCCCAATGCAGTCACATTCTGAGGTACTGGGGATTGGGCTTCAACATATAAACTTGTGGACGAGGGAGTCATGTTTCAGTCCCAGACAGGATATATTGAGTTTGCTTTACCCATGGAATTAGGCAACCATCATGGTAACGATAGGCTCTCAGAGAGTAGAAGCAGAAATTGCCAGGTTTCTGGAGAATTTGATCTGGAATTGAAACAGTTCCACTTCTGCTTCATTCCATTGGTCAGTGTAAGTCACAGGGCCAGCATAAATTCTAGCAGAAAGGAAAGAGATGCCACCTAGAAGAACAGAGAGAATTCTCTGGCCATGAATGCAGACACTTTACTGTAGAGACTGAGAAGATGGTCACAGATGTAAGATGAGAACAGAGAGCTCATTCTCAGATTCCAAGGAAGGACAGTGATTTGAGAGACAAGCAATTCAAAGCTGTAAACATGGCAGAATGATGAAACAGGGAATGAAACAGAGGGAAGCCTCTGGATTTGGCCGAACTATGAGATTTTTGGGCCACAGAAGGTCAGGAATTGGCAGTTAAGGATTTAAATGCAGTAGAAACAGAAGGACTAAAACAGTGGGCAAAGAGCTCAGCTTCACACTATTAAGTAAAATGAAAGGAAGAAGAGAGGAAGTAGAAGATGCAAGGAAACAGGCTTCTCTGAGTAATATGGAAATGAAAACAGGGGGTAATTATAGATAACTCCATCTCAGGGACACATACAAAAGTTGCTGCAAGACCTGGCACCTGCCTTTCATTCAGATTGTATTTGATGAGACCTCTTTCCTAAGATGATGTGACTATCATATGAGATAAGGGCTGGCCGCATTTTGGAAGATACTGAGAGGCAATTTCTCCACTGAAGATTTCTTGCACTAAATAGAAGATAACTTGCAGACAGAGCTTATGTTCTTGTGGTGTCTTTTGGTTGGGTTGATTGCTTTCAGATGGGAAACTCAGCTCACCAAATCTTACAGGAGTGTCTGTCTCTGGCAGGGAACAGTAAACTAGTGTTCATGAGGCAAATATCATGAACTGCTGCCTATCATTGTAAATAAATTTTATTTGAACATAGCCACACTTGTTGGTTTATGTATTGTCTGTGGCTTTCCTGCTATATTGGCAGAGTTGACTAGTTGAGACAGAGACTGTACAACTCAGAACACCTAAACATTTATTATCTTGCCCTTTTCAGAAAAAGGTTTTCAAGCCCTGATCTATATAATATTGAGAACTCTCTCTAAAGCTTTGTCATTTAGCAAGCAGCTAAGGAACCCTATGGTGATGAATTAGGAAAAAGCCTTGGCAATTGCCAAGCCACTGCTGAAGGTCTTAGAGACTATGTAGGAGAAGAAAAGTCAGTCTAAATGGCAGTCCCCTCCTGGGCTGCCAGATTCATCAAATAAAAATACACAATACCCCAGTTGCAATTGAATATTAGGTTAAAAATAATTTAAAAAGTTTTTTTTAATGTTTACTTATTTTTGAGACAGAGAGAGACAGAGCATGAATGGGGGAGGGTCAGAGAGAGGGAGACACAGAATCTGAAGCAGGCTCCAGGCTCCAAGCTGTCAACACAGAGCCCGATGCGGGGCTCTAACTCAAGGTGTGTGAGATCATGACCTGAGCCGAAGTCAGATGCTTAACCGACTGAGCCACCCAGGCACCCCCCCCCCAAAAAAAATATAATTTTTAAGTATAAAGATGCCTCAGGCAATATATTGGATATATTTATACTAAAAAGCCTGATTGTTTATCTGATACTAAATGTTAACTGGATGTCTCATATATTCTCTGGCCACCCTAATATCAAGGCAAAAGAGTAGTGCTTAAGAGTGGATTCTGAATACAGACTGCCTGAGTTCAAATTTGCCTACATTGCTCCCTAGCTTAGTGGCTTTTATTTATTTATTTTGGGGGGGGGAGGGAGAGGGAGGGAGAGAGACAGAGAGGAAGAGAGAGGGAGAGAGAGACCATAAGGGGGGTGCAGAGAGAAAGAAAGAGAGAATCTTAAACAGGTTCCAGGATCAGCATGGAGCCTGACGCAGGGCTGGATCTCACAACCATGAGACTGTGACCTGAGCTGAAATCAGGGGTCAGGTATTTAACCCACTGAGCCACCCAGGCGTCCCCTGAGTGACTTTTACTAAGATATTTAGCTCTTTATGCCTCAGACTCCTCACTTGTAATATGAAAATAATAATAGTTTTGACCTCAAAGGATTAAGTGAACTCACATATTCAAAGCATTTAGAATAGTGCCTGTCACAACATACGTCTCCTTACATGTTGACTCTTCTTAATCATGCAGCAAAACAAATCAGAATGAGAAAAGAACTTTGAATCTTGCTGGATACAAATGCTGTGAAGAAATGCCTAAACAGAGGTGGTGCTCAGAGAGACAGGTATCAAAGCAGAAATAGATGGATTTGGTGGCATCTGTTGAGAAGAAATTGGCATGGACTACAGTGTCTCCTTGAAAGGTGCACTTTAAAAATTTTTTTTTTTTAACGTTTATTTATTTTTGGGACAGAGAGAGACAGAGCATGAATGGGGAAGGGGGAGAGAGAGAGGGAGACACAGAATTGGAAGCAGGCTCCAGGCTCTGAGCCATCAGCCCAGAGCCCGACGCGGGGCTCGAACTCACGAACCGCGAGATCGTGACCTGAGCCGAAGTCGGACGCTCAACCGACTGAGCCACCCAGGCGCCCCGAAAGGTGCACTTTTAAAAACCACACAGCTGATCTCAGATGCAGAGTCCCTTATTCTTAAAGTGTCCTGGGATCCCAGAGTGACATTATCATTTCAAATCAAAGAAGAAGTCATGCAGTTGTTGCATAACAAGAAATGAGGTAGAACACTTTTTCTTAATCAACAAAAATCTTAGGCAGCATTACTTTCTCTTATTGGAATGGTCCCAACTATTTACCATCATGGATCTTATTTCAAAGGAGACTCATTTTTTTTTTTTTAAAGTTTTATCTTATTTATTTTGGGAAACAGTGAGAGAGAGCATGTGAGCAGAGGAGGGGCAGAGATGGAGAGAGAGAATCCCAAGCAAGCTCCATGCTCAGTGCAGAGCCTGATGCAAGGCTCAGACCCACAAAGCCATGAGATCATGATTTAATCTGGAATTCAGAGTTGGATGCTTCACCGACTGAGCCACACAGGAGCACCCAAAGGGACTATTTCTTAAATTCCTTGAAATGGAATGTGCTCTAGAAAAGCAAAACGATTCGTGGTTATATTCCTGAGTCAAATAATATCTACTAACAAAGGAGTTTTTTGTTTTATTTTTAATTAAAAAAAAGCTTTTTTTAATGTTTATTTTTGAGAGAGAGAGAGAGACAGCACATGAGCTGGGAAGGAGAGGGAGACACAGAATCCGGAGCAGCTCCAGGCTTTGAGCTGTCAGTACAGAGTCTGATGTGTGGGGCTCAAACCCACAGACCACAAGATCATGACCTGAGACAAAGTCAGACACTCAACCGACTGAGCCACTCAGGCTCCCCCAAAGGAGTTTTTGTAATTGCAAAAATTAGCTTCTGTTTTATACTTACCACTGATTTGCCATAATGCCTTTAAATCTAGGGCCTGATGGGATAATTCAGAAAGTGACAGAGACGTGGAAACTGAGACTAAAAGTAACCTTGCCCCAAATAGTGAAGCTCATTTTGGAACATGGTGAGACTTTTCTTTTGGTTAGCTGTGACAGAGAAGATCAGGTTTTAAAAAGGTCTTGCTTTGTTAGGGTGCAAAACAGACCTAGTTCAAAAGGTGTTTTTAAGTATAGCTCTTTTTTTCTAGGATTACAACTTAGGTTCTCCTGTAAGCCAAGGATTTTATTTAAAATCGTTATCAAAAATTAGTTGTTTCCTTATCAGTTATCTACCTTTAACCCCCATTCATCTTTCTAATACTATGTTATTCACATGAATAGAGCTCATTGTACAATGTTGTCTGTACCTTTGCTATTTCAACAGGAGTCTTAAATAATACTATCTAGTGACCAGTTGTTGGGAATAGAGGTGCCGACTTAGACTTGGTATGGATTCCTTGTGCTTAAGCCAATATAAGACGTTGATTTGTGCTCTGACAATAACAAATGAACTTACGGAAATACTGGGGGGGGGGTGTGCAATAGATACACCGAATGAATGGTCCAGGAATAATGCAGCACACTTTAAATTACAGACCATTTCAGAAATGATGATGAGGGAAAATATTTTACAGATATTTTTCCGGGGGATTCATTAGGGGTTTTAAGTGATCAGGAGTTTAGATTTATGTGCTACTGAGTCAGTACCAATAAATTATCCATCCATCCATCCATCCATAAGGGAGGAATAAAGTAAATGAATAATATGAAAAATATTGTAGGGAATGCAAAATCGTGCAAAGATATGTCTCCAAGCCAACACAATTTGGTTTGATACATGATCCTTTTATTTTACAGTTTTAAAATGCATCTCACAGGCAAAACCATTCTTTACTTCTCTCCTTGGGGAAATATGCAAAGACATGCAGTTCCACACAGGTCTGCCCCACTGGAAGGTTTTTATTTCAATGCTATCAACTTCTATTCTCTCCAATCATTTTTCTTTTATTCTCAGTATCCATTGTTTCCAGTAATTCACTTGAGCGATCTGAGCACCGCTGAGAGCAGCTGTGAGAAACCTCTCTGCCTGCCTACTTTGTTGAGAAAGGCTTTTTGTGAGGGAGGTTCTTTCTGAGTCTATAGACAATTAATAAATAAAGAGACTGAAATTAAATTATCATTATCTCAAAATCACACTGATAAGAAAATACAGTTCTATTTTTTGCTGTACAGAGACGATTTTAAATTTTTTTTTTTCAACGTTTTTTATTTATTTTTGGGACAGAGAGAGACAGACAGAGCATGAACGGGGGACGGGCAGAGAGAGAGGGAGACACAGAATCTGAAACAGGCTCCAGGCTCCGAGCCATCAGCCCAGAGCCTGACGCGGGGCTCGAACTCACAGACCGCGAGATCGTGACCTGGCTGAAGTCGGCAGAGACGATTTTAAATTGTATCTGCCAACATTGATCCCCACGACTTTGTGTGGTAACGGTGTTTACTCTTGTCCAAACTGGAGGAGCACAGACGGGTCATCAGGGCAAGATTCCTTCCATACTAACCACCTACCTTCTCCTCGGCCAGTATCCTGTGGTGACCTTACTTTAAATTTCTTCGTCAAGGGTTGCTCTATCGTGTAGTAATATGGTAAATACAAGAAATGTGTGTAAGTTCATAGGGGAAAAAAAACCCCACCAAGTTGTATGGTTCGTTTGGTTGTCTAAGCAGTTACATCCGAAATGTATTAATGACATCTCTTCGATTGCTATTATCTTGATCATGATGGTTAGTATTATAATCCTCGTCACTATCATTGATGATAATATTTTATTACTTTTAAAGCTCTAAGTATATGAAATCACGGCTATAGATTTACTTAATCCAGTTATCCTAAATAAGTCAAATCTCTTTTTTTTTTTTAATTTAATCAGGGTGAGCAGATCAGTCTGATCATTCATAAATAGGCAAACTAACCTATGCCTTATCATTCTCTTGCTCTTGGAATACCATTCAGTTGGTTTCAGCTGACCAATGTCAAAATCATTGCAAAACGTAGTGACCTAAGATCTTTTTTACTTATCAGTTATGTGTGTAAATTATTTTAGACTAAACAGTAGGCCTCTGGTTTCGTGAGGTTGGAAGGGATTCTGTGTATTACGCAGTCTATCACTTAACAGTTTGTGAGGATGGCTTTGTTTCATGGAAGTTGTCAAAGTACCGACTAGTCTAGGATTATTTTATATCCAGTAACTGCTTTAGCCAGTTGCATCAATAATTACTGATATCAAAATTGAAAACACTGATGTCATTACTGGTGTAATAATAATAATAACAGCTCTCTTTTTCTTTTTTAAAATGTTTGTTTTGTAACTAGAATGTGCCAGGCTGCAGGATAACTTATTTTTTTCAACACTATACTAATTCATTTGGGGAACTGGCTCTCTTAGACACCTTGCCTACAGATGGCTCTTTTAGAGAGTATATAACATCAGCTCAGAGTGGTGAACAGAAATAATATTATAATGATTCATTCACATAACCAGAACTCTTAGAAACATTTTTACACAGTTGTCCTTAGAGAGTATATGATATGCCAGGCTAACTTAAAAAAAAAAAAAAAAGATCTTAATTATTTTAACAACTCTGCAAGTTGATAGAATTATTATCATTGTGTTGATGAGCAAATTGAGACACAGGAAGGTTAAATATCTCAGAGAAAACCAATCTTACTTCCACTCCTGGAAATATTGGCTTTTTCACCTTCCCACTAAAAATAACTAGAAACCCTGGGTGTTATATATCAAACAATATAAGAAGTCTTTGTATGGTGGAGAGAAGAAGAGCACTGTCAACTTTGAAATCCGAGAACCACCATGGTGGTGAGTGTCCTGAATTTTTTGTTGGCTGATACGTCCAGATAGGAATGAAGATGTAGGCAACTGGTAAATGCCAACAGGCACAGACAAAAATTGCCCAAATAAAAACCTGTGTTTGCAAGTCAGAGGACCAAGAAAGGGGCAGCCTACAAGTTAGAAAAATTTTACACAATAGCTACTCTACTACATTTGAACACCACAGGAAAAACAAAATGAAACAAACAAAAAGCATGGCCCTCCTCCACTCATGCTAGTAAAGGCCAATTTGAGAAGCCTAGATCTCAACCTTTGTCTGGCTGTAATGGAGTGCTTCCACTTTCACACTAAGGTTAGTGTCAGAGAATGCTGACTAGTGAGACAGACTTTCATCTCTATGTGGTAACAAAGAGACAGCCTTTCTCTTACCATGGGGGTGGTGTGAGAGAAGGCCCAGTGGAGAGTCAGGACTTATACCACCACACTGCAATAATAAGGCCCTGTGGTGACAGTGAAGGCCGTATGGGGAACAGTTGATGAGGCCTTTCTATCTGTGCCAGCCAGGGAGGTTGGTGGACACCCTGTGGGAGCTAGAATTCTTATTCCCACCCAATAGTAATGAGGAATCCTCCCCCTGACTCTCAACAGAGGCCAAATGGGGAATCCAGACTTCTACTCCCCTGGGCAGTAATGAAGTGGTAACCCATATATCCTACCATGATTTCTACAAAGTTGTATCTTCCACATTTTTTGGCTTTTAAATTTAGGAGTTACAGGATGGTGTGTACCATATACTTAAAACAATGCTGTCTAAATCAGAGTATGGTCACCCTGGGGTATGTATGAAATGATTTATTGGGATGTCAAATTAAAATATTAGAGCTTCTATTAATACTTGGTTATCTCATCCTTTTAAATGACTGTTTATATTTAAATTAAATATGATATTTATAATAGTACATGTATATAATTAATATATAAAAACACATACACTGGGGATGTACGCTCAGGTTTTTTTTGTGTGTGTGTTTTTTTGTTTTTTTTGTTTTTTGTTTTTTTTTTTTTTTTTACTGATTGGATACATCATATCTGGGGAAAAACATTTTAAACAATATTTAAAATGTTTTCTGACCTGAGGATTGAACGCTGTAAAAATGGGTTGATGTCTTGAGAACAGGTACTCAGAAGAGTGGTCAAAAGGAAGATTTGGGAGGTTCGGGAGATAAATGTTTTTGTGTTTGATTACTCTGACTGGATATAGGGACATACCTAGATAATCATATACTTTCCCCTATATAATGTCATCGTTCCAACAGACTTTAAAATATAATTATTTTAAGCCCTCAGGTAGAGAAGAACAACACAGGCATGTTGAGAATTTGCCTATCCGAGGTTAAGTCAGGCAGGTTGAGGTGTTAGGGAGCAGGATTGGACAGGGTTTGCTGTAGTCTCTAAAGTAGACATCTAACAGGATATGATATACCATATAATAGCGCTTCTAAAACTCTGGCAGTTTGATTGATTCAATCAATACATAATATCTCTGAGCCTCGAGGGAATCACACTTGAATGAAATTTAATCAGTGCTATTAACTCATCCAAAGAAGGAATGGCTCTGATGGAGAAAAGTGGAAAGCCTAGAAAATTGAGACTGAGAATGTGAAGATCTGCTTGATTTTTTAGTAACTGCTCCATTAAGGGAGATTCTAGATTTGGGAGATAAAGACACACTTGTTAGTTTAGCTTTATTAAAAACTGAATGTATGAAACACTACCACTACCCTACTTCCTTGGATCTTCCATTTCATACTTACCAAGCAACTTTGTGCTGAAAAAATATGGGTTCTTAAATATCTTGCTAACTAACAGCTCAAAATGGTTGATCACTACTGTGTGTCAGACACCGTTCTGGGTGCTTTATATGTATTAGTTCAATTAATTTTTATAACAGCACTCTGGAGTGGAAACTGTTATTGGCCCCATTGTGCAAATAAAGGAACTTGGTTCCACAGAGGCTAAGAAACGTGCTCAATTGTTAAATTGTTAGTAAGCGGTAGAGCTGGGATTCATTCCGGTGTCAGAGCTGGAATGGTCAGAACTTCAAGTCTGAGTTCTTAATCATTCTGAAACACGGACTTGTTGAATCTGGAACAAGGGAAGCCTTGGAAAGGAAAGTAGGTACTTAATTACTGAAATAATGTGACTGCTGTGGTAAATTAATGAATGGTCATTGAGCTGTTTGATCAGAAGTACATAGATCAGTCTTGTGTAAAGTCAGTTAGCAGGGCTTCATCGTGGAGAGACTGCACTCTGTAGTTTACTAAGGACTCCTGGTTTTTGGACTCCAAGGGGATTACCACTACAAGCCTCTGGTGAGTTAATCACCAGGATCATCCCTTCAGCAATCCAGCCTCTCCACTAGGGAGCTTCATTAAAAATTCTGATGCAGGGCACCCGGGTGGCTTACTCAGTTGTGTGTCCAACTCTTGACTCTTGGTTTCTGCTCAGGTCATGATCTCACGGTTGTGGAATCAAGCCCCACAACTGTGCTGTGTGCTGCTAGCACATGCTCTCGATTAAAATAAGTAAATAAACTTAAAAAAAAAATGCTGATGCAAGTGTGTCCTGTAAGTATGGCTTCTATAGGAGATAATTTGGGATTTTTCAAAGACTTCAGTGCAGTCTTCTTTTATGTGAACTCCTATGTCTCCTCGTTCATTGTGACTTCTCCAATCTGATTTACTGTTTCTGAGAACTCTTTATCTCCTAAATTGATAAAGTTATTCATAGAGTAATATTGTAAAGAACAGCTGTAGGGTTTTTTTTTTTTTTTGTTATGCTTTGTCCATTTGTAGGACTCAAAAATATTTTGAAAAGTAAAGTTGATTATTTAGTAAACTCCCAGTTGTGTTGGGCCAGTTCTTCTTTCTAGGAAATGACTCCTGAGAGTTGGCTTGTGTCAATTCTTACAAGGCAGAAACATCTGTTAAACTATTTTCTTCTTGGCATTTACAAAAATAGCTTTAAAGTTGTCGTTATTGTAGTTTTAAAAGTAGCATATTTTCATTTTAGTCTCTTCTTTCTCCAAAACTTCTGTCAGGCGATCCAGCACCAGGGTCTAAAGCAGTGCTTTTTGTAGCTCTCTGGGCTTCCTTCTGTCTGAGATGATCATCTGAGGGCCTGGGCTCATCCATAGGCACATCTATTAAAACAACTAAATCTAACTAATCGGGGCTGAAACCTCACTAGTTTCCTTCACTTCCATGTAGCCCTCCATGTATCCTCTTTAACACTTACCTAGAAAGTTCTCACATTGAACACAGCTCAGTCCAGCAAGCTTTCCTTGATACTTGCTCCTGTCTATGTATTTTTAATAATTTCTTTCCTGACTATTCTGGTAATTGACATTGGCCTTCCTATACTGCCTTATCATGGAGACCAAGAAATCTGCTCTCCTAGTTCTGGCTACTCCCACTAATTGCTTTTGGGCGCCAAAGTGACTGCTTTTCTGTCTGTTGTATTATTAAAGGATTAATTTCCCACTGCCTTCCTGTACCCAACACAGTTGACACAGTGGGATTTTTTCTTTTTTTAAAGAGTGAAGGGTAAAAATACATTCATACCTAAAAGTTTCTAATTCTAAAAAAAAATAGTGAAGAAAAGAAGGAAGATGGAGGGAAGAAGAAATAAATCAGTTGATATCAGAAATTAAACTGTTTTCCAAATGATGCTGTCTTGTGCTCACTTTGGCAGTACGTATACTAAAATTGGAACGATACAGAGATTAGCATAACCCCTGTGCAAGGATGACCTATAAGTTTAGGAAGCGTTTCAAATGTTTCTCTCTCTTCTCTATATAATATAGTGAAAGGCTAGTTACTATTTCCTATCAAGGAGAATAGAAATAATTAAATTAATAATATTCTGTTTCGTTTTCGAATTGATTTTTATTGATGGATAATTATAAGATGTAATATATTAATAATAGAGTGGTTCTGGAGGTATTGACCATATATGTACTAATGTGACAAATAAATAAAATATAATCATAGAGACTAAAACATTTATATAGAGACAACACGGGCTTAAATTGGTGGTGGCATCTTAGTTGAAATAAATGGCAAACCTCAATGTTAGAAGGTTCGCCTGACCCTAATTTATGAATTTGTTGTTTGGTTCCTTTTGTTGCATCATGATTTTATATGAAATTGCAGATAGAAAGGTAGAGTAATATGGTCTTATAGTATCACTTTTTTTGTCCAGAAGCTGGAGGCAATTTTAGGATAATAAAAACTTCATCTTTATACTTCAAGTGGGCAAGATGAGGATGGGTAGAATTTTTTTTTTCTTTTTCTAGAAATGAGTAAAGTAGAACTACTCTGTGGGTTTCCAAAGTCTGAATACCACTGTTGGAAATTTCTATTCTTTAAAACATAATTTTCATTATTAAAAATTGCTATGATTTGAAAGCCCAAGTGTGGCAAAAAAGAATATAGTTGGTGACAGAAAATTTATTAAGGCATGTATGATGGCAAATGTGTAGGAGACAGGTTTATAGGAACTGAGTGAGTTAAAGGTCAGGTTGCTGAAGAGTTCTCTACATTCATTCTTCAGCTCTTGGATTCATTGCAACATAAAATAAGTCTTCAAAGTTTGCTCCCTTCCTTGTACCCTGTTGACCTTCCAGGGACTTCTAAAGTGATGTTAAATCCAGATCTACCTTCTCAGGGCAATAGTCTCATCCAGAAGTTGGCTTTCTCCCATTTGTTCTCTAAAGAGCAAAAATCCTTATTTATTTTAAATGCAGCTGTTAAGGGCTACTGGTCCCATTGTAAATTTTCTGATAAATTTATGTGGAGTCTATTTCATAGAGATCCATGTTATCTTATGAGGAACACGTTCCTAACACAAATGATTCACTATCTAGTGCTGAAATGTCAGACATCTGTTGCAGATTGATGGGAAAACTTGGGAATGTGAGAGCTTTGGGCATTTTAAATCAAACAAATAACCTCCTGGGACTTACTTTAGACATGCTTCCTAAACTGACCATCTGAAACTGTATACTGGTTGTAGAAAATGATACTGAGCTGAATCATATTCAGGACTGCGGAAGGTTATCACATTAATCATTCAAAGTGAATCATGCCTCCTGTTACTTATGTCCCTATATAGTCTTCTTCTGTGGTCACTATGGGCTTGCTCATGTGACTTGATTTGGCCAGTGGTTGGTCAACAATTAGGAATACAAATATGAACGTGTGCTTGCACATGGTGGTTTCTCTCTTGAATCCCAGGTTGCCCAAGACAGTCTGCTTTATAAGCCAGGTAGAGGAAAACCAAGGCACTCTGTTCATTACCACCAGCCAATTGCCAGCATGTGGCCCTATGGGGTCAGCCAGCCTCCAGCTGACTTGCCAACTGATTGCATCTGCATGAATAAATCAAATCAACATTGCATGAAGGAAAGACAACCTTCTCCAGTTGAGTTTTGCCTAAATTACCTGTCCAAACATTTGTAAAAAGATAAATCGTTCTTGCTTTAAACCAGTAAGTTACGGAGTGGTTTGTTTCTTAGCTCTTAGATAACCAATATTTATCTGCTAGAAACTGCATTGGCAATTTACCCCAAACTGGGTGACTTCTTCTCATTATCCGTAGAAAGATGGGTAAATTACATTCTCTGAGAATCAGTTGGCTAATAAAAAAAAAAAAAAGGAATAATATTAGTATCTTTCTGTGTGTGTGTGTGTGTATGTGTATGTATGTATGTGTGTATATGTGTGTGTATATATATGTGTATCTATATATATATATATATATATATATATATATATATAAAATTATAGAGACCATTTAGTTCATTCCTTTTCCAGCTGCAGAGACAGATATTTGTGGGATTAAATGGCTTACTCAAAGTCACAAAAAATTACTAGTTGGTAGAAATTGAATTAGCTTTCTGTTACATAAGTAATAAACACTTAAGTCTTAAATGATATGTGATAAGAGGATGGTCATTTGCATTAAAAAAAAAAAAAGCAGAAACATAAAATACCCAGGATTGAACCTGACACAAAGGAACAAGACTAACAACAGGATTTACTGGAGGATGTAAAAGAAGACTGGAATAAGCGGCCAGGCCTACCAGTTTCTGCCAAAGATGTGATACTGTTCAGATGGCAATTATTTCCAAACCCATACACTGAATTTCAATCAACACTCTACATTTTTGTTGTTGCTAGAACCCAAAACGTTGATGCTGCAGTTCATCTGAAAGAATAATGAATGCAAAAGGCCAAGAACTACACTTAGAAAATAGAACAAGAAATTTATGAAAAAGGTACAAACATTGGAAAAATAAGCTATGAAGCTATTGTAATTGAGGTAGTACAGTTCTGGCATCCTTACCCTTAGATAACATTCCTGCTTTCTATTCTATTGTGGAAAAATAGAAACAATTAGAAAAGAATTTCCATTTGTTTTTTGAACTACATTTGTCAACCTGTCTACATCTGTATCTAGATTCTTTGTCTCTTCTCCTATCACCACGAATAAACAGTTCATCCAGTTGGTATCCAATACGAACCCCTTTATTTTATAGTGGCTCCTCTCTCCTTTAGCCTGTTAGACTGTCTTTAACAAGAGTCTCTTCTCTTGCAGTATCAACATTTCCTGCTCCACTGGATTATCTACCAGTACACTACTGTGCTGTTATTTCTTGGTTTAAAAAGAGGGAGGAAAAAGGTCTACCTTGACCCCTTATTCTCTTCCAGGTTTTATTCTATTTTTCTTTCAGCAAAACACCTCTTAAATTTCTGCCATCAGTCATTTCACTTTTCTTCTCATTTTCTCTGGAAATCATTGCAGTCTTTGGTGTGCGCCACTTTAGCGAAATCGCTCTTGTCAAATGCATGTAGGACTTCTGTTGGGAAAGATGGTGTTCAATACTAGGGCTTCAGTTTACTCAGTTTGTCAGCAGCCTTTACCACTGATGATCACTCCTACCTTCTCAAAACATTTTCTTCATCTAGATTTTAGGAAACCATGTTATCTTCATGACCTGCATATGGTCTCATGGCTTTAAACAATAAGTATGCATTCATGAATTTCAAAGCATACCTCCAGACCAGACACCTCATCCAAATTTGACACTCATCCATCCAGTTGTTCAGTGTATATACTCCATTGGATGTCTAATAGACATCTCCAGCTTAACAAGCTCAAACCGAAGCTCTTGAATTGTGACAGCCAAAACCTATTCATTTCATAGCCCCCTCCATCTAAACAAATGGCAACTACATTCTTCAGGTTGAATAGACCCAACTTGATGATGATATCCTCCATTGTCTTTATTCTTCATATCTGCAAATGCTATTCACTCATAGTTGCAAATGCTTATAAAAACTCCTCTGTCACTATCATCCTCATTCAAATCATCATTTTTTCTCTCCTGGATTATTGCAATAACCCATAACTTGTCTTTCTTCTTAAGCCTTCCACACAGGCAAATTATACCCCAACTAAACTAAAATATCCACACTAAAGGAGTCATCTTACAATCAATATGGCTTATGTCCTTTTTCTTGAGGAAGTAGAAGCAGATGTGGGTTCAAATTCACATTCTACCATTTACAGTATGAGTACATTATCAACATTTTTAGCCATTATTCTTTCTTTTAAGAAATGTGTATGTAATTTGCTCTCTCTACTCCACAGAGATTTAAAGGGCATTAAACAAATACAAAAACACATCTGTGTATGTGAAATTGGTAAAATGTTACCCAAATATAAAATGATAACAAGGGGCGCCTGGGTGGCTCAGTCGGTTAAGCGTCCGACTTCGGCTCAGGTCATGATCTCGCGGTTCGTGAGTTCAAGCCCCACGTCGGGCTCTGTGCTGACAGCTCAGAGCCTGGAGCCTGTTTCAGATTCTGTGTCTCCCTCTCTCTCTCTCTGACCCTCCCCCATTCATGCTCTGTCTCTCTCTGTCTCAAAAATAAACGTTAAAAAAAATTAAAAAAAATAAAATGATAACAAATTGATAGTATAGTTATTATGACAAGCAAATACATGAGTCTACACTGTATGATATTTCAAGTGTCATAAAATATTAATAACTTCAGATTAATATAAACCATAATAACCACTTCATATAATGTACTACACAAAATGGGGAAGGGGAGAAGAGTATAGCCCAGCCACTTGAGATGGACTTGTAAAGATTTATTAAGCCCAGGGAACAATCTGCTGTCTAGCAAATTGGCATTTGAGGGGTGTCACAAATAATGTACTATACTTTACAGTGCACAGGTGTCCAAAGGCTATTACAATCCAAGCATTGCACTAAAATTGTATGAAAGTAATAACATGGTTGCTATGAGAAGGGTACTCAGAAAAGAGCTTTTTAAAAAAGCTATTTAGTACAATCACTGCTGCCTTTCGTCCAATAAAACTATAGCTCAAGAAAAAAAAAAACCTGGAGAAATTAAATCCTCTGTTCCCAGTTCAGCCTCTTTAAGTAATAACAACAGGATAAAATAATTATACATCAGAAGGGTGTCTGAAATTCTAGGCTTGTTAGATTCAACCCACATACAAGGGATTGTTGAAAGCTGACCGAGGGCCTGGAAAGTATGGGACCTCCCCATGTCAGCCTACTTTTTGAATGAATTAAATGAATCCTTTACAGTAAGAATTTGGTATGAAATATTTTTTGGTGTACTTAGTTTGGAATATTGTATATGTCTCTAGCAAAGGCTTGGGACCTTTGATGCATGTGTTTTGTTGACCGTGTCCTTGTGTCAGTTCTAGACTGAAATTTTCATTATGTTCAACTGATTATTTAGTTAAAACTTCCCACAAACACGGGTTGAATTCTGAATACAAAGGAAATACTAAAGCTCAAATGCTTTTTCTGTGCTATACTCTTAAATCCAGGATTATACTTTCTATCTTATGAAAGATTGGAGTTTTAAAATGTTACTCAGATACTGAGATACATCGTTTTCTTTATGGGCAGAAGTTGAGTCCATGTACAATAAAGATTATAAAAGGGTATCATAATTATAATTGCCATTCTTATAAACCATTTTAGTCTTTTTATTTTTTTTTCTTTTCTTTTTTTTTTTTTTTTTTTTTTTTTTTTTTTTTTCTGTTGTTTCTTTAACCGATTTCCCTATCTGGTAGGAATTAGGCTAGGTATTAGAGCCACAAGGTTGAGCAGGAAAGATGTGGTCCTTGATATGTTCTTACTATATAATGTTCAGATATACAGGCTCTTAGTTTCTGACATCTCCAGACTCTATTTCCCTCCCCTTGTTCTTTTAGATCCTCTTCTTTCTTCGCATGAACTTTTGAGGTCTTGCTCCATTTGAATTCTGTTTCAAGCTCACACTCTTTCATGTGGGGATTGCGTCTAGAGCGGTTTTCAGGCTGTCAGTAGTGAAAGCTCGCAGCATCCTGATGGCTCCAGCCCCTTTCATCATTTCAGTGGGCCCCTTGCAGTTACTCTGGAATAGGAGTTTGAGCTAAGGTCCTCACACCAACTCATCCTTTGCTTGGAGTGTCTCCTGGCTGTTGGAGGTCTTCTTGTTCCCACCTCACTCCCTTTTGCCTCATTCTGCATAGCTGCTGATACCACACACATCTTTTAGGTGCCTTGGTTTATCCACACCTGCTAATATTTGGGGCGAGGGGGTTACAGATACATTTTCACCTCTTTTCCTTATTGATACCTGCTATGAGCTTTGGTTTTTTCCTCTTCTAGTTGGTTTTTCTCTTATTTATGGGGGTTACAGGGAGATTCAAAAACTCTGCCACCACTGACATCCTCCCAGAATTCAAAACATGTAGTTTTGAACTTGTCTGGACAAGTAGAGAATCTCTGGGGATGGAATAAAGCTAAGATTTATACACACGCCAGAAGTTATAACAGCACAGCTGGTCTGCACACAGAACTGGAAACTGTGAATCAGGCAGTTGTTTATCAATATCTGAATGTTTTTATTCTTGGAAAGCTTTCTCTCAGGCTGTTAAATCTATACTCCACTAGCATTCTATGAATATGTACACATACATATAGACTGCAGACAAAAAAGTGTACACATAATATTTTGAAAATGGGAGCCAAACGGGGATGCTACATTACCACCTGTGTCTAATTAAATATTTGTGGTAATTTAATGTAATTAAAAATTAACAACCATTTGGTACAGAGTAATATATCATACTTCCTCCATCAGTTATGTGTTTCAATATGCTCTGTGGTTGATTGTTTTAACTTGGACTTGGTGTTAATAGCTTCTACTGTTGGTTGAATTTTACATTTAACATAACCTCTGCTTGCATCTCTAGGTTCCACCTTGCATCCAGTTAATTCTTTCTTATTGTGAGATCTTAGCTAGAATGTCATTTCCTTAAAAAGCTTTTCCTGACCACTCCACACCCTGACACCATTTACAATCTGTTTCTTCTTTTATTCTTTGTGACAATAATTGGGGTCCCCCCCACTCCCTTTGGTAGCACCTAGGAAGGATCAATGCTTGAATAAACAGCCAAACAGTCCCCTTCTGATCTGCATACTCTGTTTTTTTTTTTTTAATTGTGTGATTTGAGGAATAAGGTAGAGTCAAAACCTTTCCTAAAGATTTTAAGGGTCACATAACACAGAGCTTCCACTACTTCTCGAATGTCTGATGCTCTGTACTATGTGACTTAGTTGATAATTATGTTGTTGGAGTAGGAATCGCCATCCCTAGATTCTCTTGTGAAAGCACAGCCAGAACAGTGTCATGTAACTGGTGTTGGTGGTGGTCTTCTTCTTTTGTCTGCACAATTACTCTTCTACAGTACTAGGAGCCACACTTCTAAATTGTTATATTTACATAACTTGACCACTCTTGCCTTAGGGTTAGACAACTAAACTAAATTGGCACTAAACCAAATTGCCTTAGGGTTAGACAACTAAACCAAATCAGAATTTCTTTGCAGGGACATAAAAACCAGAATCTAGGGGCATGTGAGTGACTCAATCAGTTAAGCGTCCGACTTCAGCTCAGCTCATGATTTCATGGTTCATGGGTTGGAGCCCTGCATCCGGCTCTGTGCTGAGAGCTCAGATCCTGGAGCCTGCTTAGGATTCTGTTTCCCTCTGTCTCTGCCCCTCCCCCACTCATGCTCTGTCTCTCTCTTTCGAGCATAAATAAATATTAAAAAACATCAGGATTGAATATAGCTGTTCTTCTCAACAGAGGATCTGTAAACCTCAGAGATACGGTCAGCCGTGTCCTACCATGTGAACTTGTCATAAAGTAAAGTGGTATTCTGTGAGCTAGAATGATGATGCAGTCTGGTGGACATGAGAGATGGGGAGGTGTTGTGTTTGTATTTGTGGCCCTGGCTGTAGTTTATTTCCGAGGTCTGACTGGATCTACGTCTTTCAGCTCTCTAAGGAATTTTTGTGTTCTAAAATTACTTTTTCTTTTAGTACAATCCCATTGAGTGGGTTTTTGCTAGTCATAATCTGCAGAGACCTAATAAAAATACTAATTATTAGCTATTGAATAAGCATATGACACAACATTTAAGAGTTATAAATTCCTATTGCTTTCAGTTGAGGAAATGAGCAGTCACTGTGACAAGAGAAGGTTCATTCTCCATACAGCACTTGATTGTGTTAAATAGGGTGTGCAGAACTATTCAGGATTTGTTGTTCACTTGGCAATTGATATCTGAAGTGAACTTGAGATTCATCTAAGCCATTTAACCGTGTCTTCAGCATCTTCCGGATGTGTCATCCTTCTTAAGTAGAGCTCAGCAAACTTCCTTAATAACAGTTACAGAGCTCATGTGAAGCAGTGACATGAATATAACCTAGACTGTCTGAGACCCAACTGTAAATAATTAATGCTCTCGTTTAATATCCTCCTGGCCTATCATGGCACCACTAAGAGATGGGGGTATGAGGAAAACACTGGGTCTAAATATCAAATTGTTATCTCTGCCTCGGGCGTGGAAACCATCTGGGGCAGGAGATAAACCTAACTCTCTATGCATCTTCAAGGAGCTCTTTTACTCCTGCTGTTATCACAGAAACTCCCTGTGGATGCTTTCTCAAGCCCCAGCCACTGATAGAATGTTTGAACCTAACTCAGTTATTGATTCTGTGATCCAATACCTCCAAAGGTTGATTTTCATACTACATGCTTGAAACATGCTGAATCAGAGTCAAAGACAGGGAAATTTGTTAAATTGTAGTTTATAAAATGAAAGAACAATTTCCCTACCGGTTAGCTCTTCGTTAGCTCTGGTTAGAATCAGAGAGAGAGACAAATACAAAGTTTAGGGCCTTGGCAGGTAGCAGCTACACAGGTAAGTCAGAGCAGACCAACAATATGGTAACTGATTTTCCTCTCTGACTACCAAAAATAGATTGAGGAAGAGGTGCCAAACTAACAGATGTTTTCAGTGTAACTTGGACCCTTCTGCCGATCCAGAATAAATCTCAGCTTCCCGGGATTTATCTTCTACTGTTCATTTGAATTGCTGGAGAATAAAAGCCATACCTTCTTTTAATTTTTTTTGTGAGGTTTTGCTATTATGACATCAATAAAATTAAGGAAATGAAGTGAAAATGAGGAAAGTACTCAGGTTTATAAACTTATTGATAAACTAATTGTAAACAACTAATCAATATGTAAATCAGGAGCACGCCATAGTAATCTGTATCAGGGCATTTGAATTAAGTGACTAAAAAATTCCAAATTAACTTTTTCCAACAATTTCTGATATTTCAGGTATTTTTTTGTATGTCCATATGTATGAACAGTCAAATATCTTCATACTATTATGTTATTGTTTCCATTCATTTTCATATTTTAGATTGTATGCCTCCCTTGTTATGTTTAGAGCCATTAGGCATGAAACCTACATGGTTAAAACTGTAATTGCTAAGTTGTTAAGTGTTGTCCATAATTGCTATTACCATGGCTAATGACACCATAGAAACAATGATAATCATAAAAAAAAGAGAAAATTGGACATTTTAAACAGAATAGTGTAGATTAAAACAGGACTAACAGATCTCATGTGGAAAGCCTATATTTAAGTAAGAAATATCATTTTTTCTTGGACTGAGATTTCCCTTCAAAGGCATTATTTGTTTGTGACTCTCGGTATACACCCAGTGTCTCTACATCATGGCATCAGATTGCTGGAACATAGAGAAAGTTTGTCATGATGAAATGTCATTTCTTCATAAAAGTCTTGGACATTTAAATCTGTAGAAGTAATGAAGCTGATATCATCAAACTATCCCCTACTCTTTAAAATTAAATATTTTTATTGATTTTTGCAAATGTATACAAAAGTCAGCATTTTATCATAATTTCTTATGGATTTTTTTCTTTCCATGGAAATCTATTAACTCGAAGTCTAAACTTTAAGTGTTTTTTTTTTTGTTTGTTTTATTTTGTTTGTTTGTTTGTTTTTTTACTTTGCTGAAATTTGTGTTATAATGTTAGATTTCTTGCCAGGCAATAATTTTAATCCCTTTTAAGTACATTGTTACTCTTTTTGATTTTGGTGCCAGTTGTTAGAGCAAGATGAGAATTATCACGGCATGTGCAGAATTAGAAAGTATTTTTAGGGATCTCTGTTCAGGGTAGGAGGCAGACATCAACAAGGTAACTGCTATTTCAGATGCAGTGGGAAGTTACTTATCAAATCTGTTTCACCAGCTCTAGCAGCTATGAACCACATGAGTAGGAGAGAGAAACTCTCCTGAGCTTCTGTTTGTCCATGTGGAAAACATGGAAAATAAAGAGCCCTGGGAACCCTATCACTCAAACAATGTAAGGGGAAAATAGAATAATTTATATAGGAGTGCCTGGGTGGCTCAGTTGGTTAAACATCCTGCTTTTTGGCTCAGGTCATGATCTCATGGTTCATGAGATCTAGCCCTGAGTCTGACTCTGTGCTGACAGTGTGGAGCCTGCTTGAGATTCTCTCTCTCTCTCTCTCTCTCTCTCTCTCTCTCTCTCTCTCTCCCCCTTCCTTGCTTGCATGGCCTCCCTCTCTCTCTCTCAAAATAGATAAACTTAAAGAATCATTTATATAAAGGAGCTTTATAAACTGTCAAAAGCTGACCAAAGGTCAGAGGCTGTCAACTTCCCTGTGAATCTGGTAAATGTTTCTGTTTCTTTGACCTATGTAGGTAGATCAGGGTCTGAGTCCTCCAGGGACATTCTCAAGCTCCATGTAAGAAACTCTGTCTCTGATTTCCTGGGAATGTAGGAGTAGTAAACATGGTTCACTGAATGTCTTTTGGGCACCCAAAGAAAAAAAAAATAGCTTAGAGATACGAGCCTTAAATACAACAAATCCTTTACATTACAAATCCTTTATATTTTGTTTTTATACTTAATGAATTTTGGGGTTATTGGGAATTATATAGAGATAATTTTTATTTCTTGACTAAAGATAAAATAATAAGAAAACAGCATTTCTCATGGAAAAGGGGAAATAAAGTCTTGTCTTTTCATTTTTTTATCCATTCAAGTCTCTGAATTTCATATAGACATTCTAGAATTGAAACAAAAGCATGAGTACTGAAGTAGTTAAATATATGTGTGTTTAATCAAGTTTAAGCACAGCCACTAACACTGCCCATACATATGTGGGATTTCACTGTTCATATCTGCACATTAAGTATTTTGATGAGACACTGCTAATTTTATGAACTCTATATATGAAATGTAGAAGAAAAGGAGAAGATCTGATATTATCCTAGAGATATGTTACTTGATTAGCAAAATTATTGACAAAAAATAACAGTATTTTGTTTATAATGGTACCTTCCCTCTACATTTCTAAATTATTATTTTTTCCCTTTGAGCCTAGCTTTTTTGATGACCTTCAAGCCTTTGGGGCTGTAATCAAATGAGAGGATTTATTTTTGAATGTTAAGAGTGAAGATGGTCATGGAAATAAAAGCTCTAATTATGATAAGGTTGAATATGGCATATTAGACTACAAAATATTAAATAGAATTTATTAGCTAATAATTCAGTTCTAAGTGCTGCCTTTAGCTCATCACGTCTTTTAGGGCACTACGGGAAGGGGCTGTGCTGGGAGGCTATAAGTCAAGTGCATTTTGTCGGGGCTACTTTGTCACACACTGTATGATGCTCATGTATGAACCTGCTCCCCTCTCTCAAGACTGGCATGTTTCCATCTGATGTCTTTAGGTCAGACCTGCAGGGCACGGTTCAGGAGAAGAAATAGCCTGGACCTACTATACAGAACAGCTTATTCCATTTTTGTCTTAAGAGATGACTTCTAAGTCTTGCCGGATGATGGTATTCAAACTACTAGCAGAGTAGTCTCCCTCAGAAATGTTATTCCGGGAAGTCTGAGGTGGAATCAGACTGGTGGTATTTACTTGCAAGTCTCTCCGGGCACCAGCAGCTTCTCATCTATAAGAAAGGGACTGTGATAAGCTCAGCCTCATCAACTCTGATATTTAAATTTAGTCCAATATAGACTCTGCAATTAAACATGTCTGAAGTAACAGATATAATTAGACAAGTGGAAAGTAACAGATACAAGGCAGGCCTTGCAGGCAGTGCTGAAAAATAAAAAGCAGTTACCCCCAAGAAGATAACAAAGCAATGTCTTTGGCTTTGTAAATGCTTCTGGAAATGACAAGCCCATTAAATCACCAGATTCACAGATTTTTCTGCAGAGTATATAGACTTGCTTCAATAGAGGATGTACTGACTATTACAGGAAATGCATTGAATCACAGGAAGAGTTTAAAATGAAAGATTCCCTGAAGGCTTTTGTGTTAGTGTGTTATGACCATCTGGTAAAGGAAGTAAGTAGAATGATCAAGACTTCTATGTAAATTTGTTAGACTCTGAGTCTCTTTGCTGTCCAAAAGCCCACTTTTCCTATTTCCATGATAAGTGCTGGTAAGTGCAGATATAATCTTAAAGAGATTTCTAAATGACACATTCTTAAAATCAATACTTGGAATACACAGTAACACCTTGATTTGCAAGCAGAATTCGTTCTGGAAACATGCTTCTAACCCAAAACGCTTGTATATCAAAGCGAATTTCAAGAACCATTGGCTCATTTGTGATTATGTGATGTTCAGCACGTACTACTCCTATTGCAAGACATCGCTCCTTTATCACATTAAAATTTATTAGAAATGTTTGATGGTCTTGTGGAACACTCGGAGAACACGTTACTCGCAATCCAGTTTCATTGTATTTTTGTGGAACACCTTTTATCTATGGCAGTGAGGTTTTATTATTTCTCATTCATCATGATTTAGTCCTAGACTGGTTTCTTCTGCACATCTATGGCACACGCAGGTTACTGCTTTCCCTTTGTTGTTCTCTCTTCTGAGTATGAGAGGAAAATCATTTTAGTAAGCATGGATGAGATAACAGTATTTCCGAGAGCTGAATGAGAGAAATATCAAAGTTTATAGAGGTTTCAACACAAATTCAGATTTTCTGTTTTTCTAAATCATCTCTGGATTTAGAGATCCTTCCTTAGAATTCTATATTTCTAGCTTCTTAGGTAGCTTGCTTATTTATTTATTTATTTATTTAGCCTTCATTTTGGGGGACAGGAAAATACCACCACCAATGAAACCAAAAACTGCTTTTGCCTTCCTAACTAGTCAGGTAAATGATGAGAAAACATAACCTAAGGCTGACCTAGAGGTCATTTTCTGAATTAGCTCACGGAAGAGTCTGTATTTATGACCCAAACCCAACCACTGAATGAATTTCCATGTGTGTGTTGCAGAACTAAGCAGAAATTACTCTTTCATCGTCAGTAGAGCAGAAGCAGTAACATCCTTCTGAGTACAAAAGACGGAAACTCTCTTCATTTATTCTCCTGTGGTGCCACCCAATTTGAAATAATTAATTACCTAACTACCCATGTTATATGTGACTACCTGTATATTATGTATACTTTTATAGGAAGAATAACTTTACCAAACATTCAGGAAAATATGGTACCTTGTTTACAT
The DNA here is from genome assembly GCF_023721935.1 of Panthera uncia. NCBI lineage: Eukaryota > Metazoa > Chordata > Mammalia > Carnivora > Felidae > Panthera > Panthera uncia. The sequence goes on along the minus strand of NC_064816.1, from coordinate 89,539,972 downwards.
TCTGGATGATGAATACCAGCAAAAGTTTTTCTCCTTTTGCGTGCTCTTTTTAGTACTGCCTACAAACATACATAGTTTTTTAAAGAACACATTTATTTTTATACTATTTGATACTTTGCTTTTTATTTTCAGCTTGACCTTAGATCATATGCATATTTTCTTCATTGCTATCTGCATTTCACACTATTTCTATGGCAGCATAATGGGACATTTTATTTGTATGTAAATAAATCATTTCTGGCTGATGTAACCTTAAGATCAACTCTAGTTCCCTGTTATAGATGATGCCACAACGGAGATAGGTGCCTGCAATAGGGTACTTGAAGTATATCAGTTTTTATATAGTAGCAGGTTGTGATTCCACATGTTTTGGCTCCTCTGGTGTTCTGGCTCTCTATTCCTGGGCTACAAGCCACCCTCCACTTAATGACATAAGGCTACAACTGTTTTATTATGCACATGGATTTGGTGGTCAGGAACTTGGATAGGACACTGTGAAGATAGAATGATGTTCAGGGCTTCTGCTGGGAAGACTGAAGTGGCTGGGGGTAATCTGAGTGACTGGAGGCCACAATCATCTGGAGGTTTCTTTACTCCCATATCTGGCTGCTGGCCGGTGATGACTCAAAGTCTGGGCTCACCTAGGACCATCTCTCAGAATGTTTACACACAGGCCCTCCACATGACTTGGACTTCTCACAGTGTGGCATGTGTTCTGAACGAGAGTATCGTGCCAGGGAACAGCTGACACAGTGTTCCAAGTGTCCAAGGGGACCAAGATGCTGCAAGGAAACTAAATCATGTGGGGCTTTGTAGGGGACAGGCTTCTTTGGATTTAGCTTTAGAAACCACTGAAATGGAGGGGTGTCTGAGTAGCTCAGTTGGTTGAGCGTCCAACTTCTGCTCAGGTCATGATTCCACAGTTCGTGGGTTTGAGCCCCGTGTTGGGCTCTGTGCTGACAGCTCAGAACCTGGATCCTGCTTGGGATTCTGTTTCCCTCTCTCTCTGCCCCTCCCCCCACTCATGCTCTGTCTCTCTCTTCTTCAAAAATAAGCAAAAACATTAAAAAAAAACAAAAATAAAAAGTTACTGAAGTGGCTTCGATCCAATTCTCTTAACTACAAATAGGTCAGTAGAGCCAGTTGAGATTCAAGGAAATTAGACTCCCTCTCTTAATGGGGCCTGGTAAAGTCACATTACAGAAGAACAAATATGATAGAAGATATTTTTATAGCCACCTTGGCCACACATGTGAGTTACTACAGTATTATTTCTGGGGGGACAAGATTTTAAGTGTATATATTAATTATGTGGTTGAACTGTGGAAACAAAGCTCCATTTGGATCAGAGTGTTTCTACAAACTGCTTTCCCAGCCCAGAGAGATAAATAGCTTTAATGCTGCTCAGTAATCCATTAGCAGAAGGTGATTGCTTCAGTCTTTGTCACTGAAACCTCAGAGACCACTTTTCAGTGGGGCCACAGTGTTTCTGATTCACCTCTTTGTTTTGACTTGGAGCCAGATCTATTCTCAATGTTTAGTTCTTTTTTCCAATTATAAGAGTAAACATGCCCTGAGGCATATGCTTATCATCTCCTCTTTCTATCTGAAAGCTGTTGGCTAGGATTATGCAAAGTACCTGATTTAGTTGATTAAGTAAGTAATCCATTTAGGTTTTCATTCTTGCATGAATTCATGGATACATACATTTATTCCTTTAACAAATGTTTATTGAGTAGTTTTTTGCTAAGTGAAATACATTGTGAATAAAGGTATGATCCCCACTCTCATGGAGCTTAATGGATTTTAGGGCAGAGTAAGAAGAGGTATTAAAAATGCATATCATAGGGGCACCTGGGTGGCTCAGTCAGTTAAGCATCTGACTTCAGCTCAGGTCATGATCTCACAGCTCGTGGGTTCGAGTCCTGTGTCAGGCTCTGTGCTGACAGCTCAGAGCCTGGAGCCTGCTTCAGATTCTGTCTCTGTCTGCCTCTCAGCCCCTCCCTGACTCAGGCTCTGGCTCTCTCTCTATCTCTCTCAAAAATAAACATTGAAAAATTAAAAATAAATAAATAAAAATGCATATCATAGTACGCATACAACAGCATGTTGTGATGAATGCAGTGAAAGATAATGATGAGAGTGATGTGTGGAAAATGAGGAACCTGTCTGTTCAAGAGGTAGAAGTAAAGCATTTCAGCCAGGAGACAGCATCTGAAAAGGAAATTTATAGTTGAAGAATGGAAGGCAGGCCAGTTTCCCTAGTGCAGTGAGTAAAGGTGACAATAATGCAAAAGCTTTCGTAAGGTGGGCGATGGTCTGGTCCTGCAGGTCAGTTGAATAGTCTGAATTCTATTCTCAGCATGAAGTAAAATGATGAAATGGCCTCAAGGTGACATAATTTAAATTTTTTTTTAATTGAAGTATAAGTTTAATTGAAGTGAAGACATACAATGTTAGGTGTCAGGTGTACAACACAGTGATTGGGCAACTCTGTTAGGCTCTACTCACCATGTGAGCTGCTACCGTCTGACATGTGACATGATCTACCTTAATCCTTCAGAAGAATTATTTGGGTAGAGAATAGTGTGAGGAAGGTTAGAAGGATTCCATAGAGATCAGGAAGGCACCAATTTAACAATTCAGTTGGGAGATAATCCTGGTTGGTAGAGGAAGTAAAGAGCATCAGAGAGCTTTCAGATATATCTTGAAATTTAAGAACATTGGTGATGAATGAGTTGTAGGTGATATGGATAAATTGCTCAGAGTGGCTCCTTTGCTGGAGCTGTCTATCCTTAAGGACAGGAAAGCCACACAAGGATGAATCATGCTCTGCTGCACATCAGTCAGATGGTAGGTGGCCGGCAGTGACTTGAGGAGGCAGCTCCATAGTGTGGAAAGGAAGATGCCCTGTGGGCTGAAGTTAAAAACTACTGCCACATTCTCAAATACTCCCCAAAGCCCTAAGGATATTATGGTTGGAGGAAATAAAGTACAGGTGAGCAGCAGAAGATAAGGTTCGAGAGATAACAGGGAGCCACTTTGTGTCAAGACTTTGTAAGTCATGGTAAAGACTTAGGATTTCAGTAGGAGTAAGATGGGAAGCCATTGGAGTTTTTTGGTACAGAAAATAGGTACGAGCTCATCATGTTTTAATAGAATTACTCTGAGCTGAAGTGAAATTGTAAAAGAGCAACATCTGGTTTAGGGAGACAGATGAGGAAAATGCATAAATCATGGAGACAGATGATGGTAGCTTGTGCCAAGATGTTGGTCCCGAAGGTGGAAAGCAGCGGTCAAATTCTAGAAAATCTTTGCAAGCCATTTGCTTCAGAAATAAACAGTTTGGTAACCATAATTCCTTGCATTAATCCAGAAAGCATAGGTTGAAATGGGATTCTACGTTGTACTGAAACAGCATAACTAGCAGAAGAAGAGTTGTTACATTCCATGGTAATGTGCCAAAGGATGAAGCTAACCCCATGTCCATTTTGGGTATGAAAGTAATTTCTTTATGAAAGCATTGAAAACAAGGAGCTGCAAGTGTTTTCCACTCATGTTGTTTATTTTCCCCTGCAATGCAAATTTCCTATACGTATGTTTCAAAGTAAAATAAATTAATTCTTGGAGACATGCACTGCTATCCTTTAGAGGATAACACAGACCTCAAAGTGTTTTAGATAAGATGCTTAAAAGTTCTATGTGCATATATCTTGTTGGATTATGACTCAAACAAATGAACTTAAAAAAGAAAAAAAATATGATAGAAAAATATAAGCACATAATGAATATTTGATCATTATTAAGGAATTATGGTCATAATTTTAGGTATGATTTGTGATATCATGGTTATGTTTTTAAAATGTCCTTATCTTTTGCATGTGCATACTGAAAAATTGATTGAAACTGTAGAATGTCTAAGATTTGTTTGAAAACAAGCTGTTAGGTGTATTGTGTATATGTGTGTTGGGAGATGAAATGGATGGGGATATATAAAAAAAAAAAACAAAAAAACAAGACAGGCCATGAGTTTATAATGGGTAATACTGTAAAGTGTGTTTATAAGGCTTTACTACACTATTTGGTTTACTACACTTTTGGTATTTTGCATATTAAAATGTTTTTAAAGTGAGCTGTTACATTTGTAAAACAAGTGACATGATAAATTGTATGAGACTGGTTGCCTGCCCAGGAGCATCCTATAGTGTGATGATAATCAAAGATGATCAGCTCATAGGTTGGTATGGCTCATAGGTTGAGAAATTAAATTTTCTAAGGCATCTAGAATTAGTTGAACTTATGTGACTGATTCATATTAATCAAGTTCAGAACATGAATTTAAAATTGAAGATAACTTTTATTAGTGATCAGAATTCTTCAGCATTTTACTATATACACCCCCTGCATGTATCAGAATAGAAGGTTATAGAGGTGCAAGGTACTACAGGAAAAAGAAGTGCACCATTTTGAAGGATACATTATCCATGACTTGGTGAGGCCTGGTGAGCCCTCTCTGATCTAATAAAGGACAACTCTCTAGGGATCAGAGGCCAGTGCTTTCTCCAAATTCTTGGTCTGTGCTTGACATATGTACATTATCAAATTCTATGTTTCTCTATCCCATTCTTTTGGACCCTTTGATCATATTCAGCTGCAAAGTCATTAAAGTGATAGTTTTAGACAGATATTCTAATGTACTCACTGACTGTGAGTCAGGAAGCATTCTAGTCCTGTGTCCATCACCATGGGTTTTTTCTCATAGATCTCATTCATGAATTGTTACTTATAATATCATCCTGGGGGTAGTTACCATGACATTTGGTCATATCTTCCGGTTGTCACAGAGAATAGAGAGCCACCGTGTTAGGTACCCTTTCATGTTTACAGATTTTGTAGATGGGGACTGGACATCTTAGGAAGACCATCTATCTACCAAAATAATCCTGGTCCACAGCCCTGCATCTCGATCTAAAATCCTGTCCTTGAATTAAGTATCCAGTTTTTTACTGAATTTATAAAATCTCTATACCTTTATGAAAAACATGCTTCCCAAAGGAAATAGTTGATGTTGTGTTTGTAAAACTGGGTCTTTGGCTATAAACCTCAAGAATGTTAAGGTTATACTATTACTGTTTTCAAGGGTACACATAATTTTCTAGAAATACATTTTACTTTAAAATTCACTATATTATATATAATTTTTACTATATAATTGAAAGGAAATTGTATACCAACTCTATTTGATATAGAAGTGTTCTAGACAGAGTCACGACGTTCATTCTCCTTTCCAGGTGCCCTTCCTAGATCACTCTTTTGTTATAAGCTTAGTCTAAGACCAAGTACATTACTAGTAACAACCTCACATAGAATAAAATGCACATTTAATAAATGGTAACAATTTGTCTACCTAGCATGTTAGGTGTGCACCATCATTACACATGAATTTTGAGGGAGATGGAAAAAGTAATATAACCTCTTTATAAAATTACAGAAATAATTTAGGAAGAGAAAATACTCAAATTCCCAAACAGTGATAACCATTATTAAAATTTTGCATGAACTTTTCGATGTGTTTTTTCCCCCATGCATCTATTTACATATAGATTGACATACAAATATAGTTACATGTTTTTGAACAAGAGTGACATTTTTTATTTATTGAGGTGAAGTTCATATAATATAAAATTAACCATTGAAGGTGAGCAATGTAATGGCATTTAGTACATTCACAGTGTTATACAAAAAACACTTCTATCTAGTTTCAAAATCCTGGCATTTCCATCACTCCAAAATAAAACCCTATATGCGTCAAGCACATTCTCCCCAGTCCCTTCCCCCCAACCAGCTACTAGCTGTCATTAATATTCATTCTATCCCAAATAATTCATTTATTGTAGACATTTCATATCAAAGGAATGCTTAGTCCCTAACCTTGTATATCCAGCTTCTTTGACTTAGTATAAAGTTTTCAAGGTTCCTCTACTATATAGCATGTATCAGTATTTGATTTCCTTTTTCAAGGCTGAATAATACTCCATTTCACATATATACTGCATTTGTTTATCCATTAATTCATTGATGGACATTCTGTCTGTTACCACTTTTTTTGGCTATTGTTACTAGTGCTATTATGAATGTATGTACACACATACATGTCTTTGTTTAGCACCTCCTTTCAATTCTTTTGGGCATATAACTAGGACTAGAATTGCTCAGTCATATGGTAACTCTATAACTTTTTGACAAATAGGAGTGGCTTATTTTATACATATGGTTGGGTAATATGCTTTATAAAATATTAAATGTTTTTTGATGACATTCTACAATTACTTAAAAAGTTTCTCAATTTTGGCCATAAGTGGTATGTAGTTTTTATCAGGATTATAATAGAGGAAAATTTTTTTCCTCTTTGTGTAAGCCTGTGTTTCAGAGTAAATCATATGGAACTTAAGTGAAATCTGTCACAGAAAAAAAATCTTTAGAACAAGCATTCAAAGGGGGGGGGCGGGAAACAAGCATTCAAAGAAATATAACTGTTATCTATTTGTTTAGATAAAAGAGCTGTTGAATGCCACTTCATGAATTGTCAATTTTCATGTACTGAATTGAAAGAATGAATATCAAGTTTTTTTGATAGCTAAACCTTTTTCTTCAAAAACACAACAGAAAAAGAATGGGTCTAAGGTTATAACATTGTACAAAAATACATTTGTCAAATATAAAGTCAGCTGACAAAACTCAAGTTTGTCCCCACAATTAGTATTTGAGCAGCACTAAACCAACTCAAAGAATTTAGAGAACTATGTATTTTTGTGTATGAGAAAGTACTAACAAAATTCTTACTCATTTAAACTATTCAAACATTATTTATATATTCTGTTGCTTTGGGATGCAGAGTTCTAAATATATCTGTCAAGTCCATCTGATCCAATGTATCATTCAGGGCCCTTGTTTCTTTATTGACCGTGTGTCTAGATGATCTATCCATTTCTGTAAGTGGGGTGTTAAAGTCCCCTGCAATGACCACATTCTTATCAATAAGGTTGCTTATGTTTGTGAGTAATTGTTTTATATATTTGGGGGCTCCGGTATTCGGCGCATAGACATTTATAATTGTTAGCTCTTGCTGATGGATAGACCCTGTAATTATTATATAATGCCCTTCTTCATCTCTTGTTACAGCCTTTAATTTAAAGTCTAGTTTGTCTGATATAAGTATGGCTACTCCAGCTTTCTTTTGGCTTCCAGTAGCATGATAAATAGTTCTCCATCCCCTCACTCTCAATCTAAAGGTGTCCTCAGATCTAAAATGAGTCTCTTGTAGACAGCAAATAGATGGGTCTTGTTTTTTTATCCATTCTGATACCCTATGTCTTTTGGTTGGTGCATTTAATCCATTTACATTCAGTGTTATTATAGAAAGATATGGGTTTAGAGTCATTGTGATGTCTGTATGTTTTATGCTTGTAGTGATATCTCTGGTACTTTGTCTCACAGGATCCCCCTTAGGATCTCTTGTAGGGCTGGTTTAGTGGTGACGAATTCCTTCAGTTTTTGTTTGTTTGGGAAGACCTTTATCTCTCCTTCTATTCTAAAGGACAGACTTGCTGGATAAAGGATTCTCGGCTGCATATTTTTTCTGTTTAGCACACTGAAGATACCGTGCCAATCCTTTCTGGCCTGCCAAGTTTCAAAAGCGAGATCAGTCACGAGTCTTATAGGTCTCCCTTTATATGTGAGGGCACGTTTATCCCTTGCTGCTTTCAGAATTTTCTTTTTATCCTTGTATTTTTCCAGTTTCACTCTGATATGTCGTGCAGAAGATCGATTCAAGTTACATCTGAAGGGAGTTCTCTGTGCCTCTTGGATTTCACTGCCTTTTTCCTTCCTCAGTTTAGGGAAGTTCTCAGCTATAATTTCTTCAAGTACCCCTTCAGCACCTTTCCCTCTCTCTTCCTCCTCTAGGATACCAATTATGCGTATATTATTTCTTTTTAGTGTATCACTTAGTTCTCTAATTTTCCCCTCATACTCCTGGATTTTTTTATCTCTCTTTTTCTCAGCTTCCTCTTTTCCCATAACTTTATCTTCTAGTTCACCTATTCTCTCCTCTGCCTCTTCAATCCGAGCCGTCGTGGTTTCCCTTTTGTTTTGCATTTCGTTTAAAGCGTTTTTCAGCTCCTCGTGACTGTTCCTTAGTCCCTTGATCTCTGTAGCAAGAGATTCTCTGCTGTCCTCTATACTGTTTTCAAGCCCAGCGATTAATTTTATGACTATTATACTAAATTCACTTTCTGTTATATTATTTAAATCCTTTTTGATCAGTTCATCAGCTGTTGTTATTTCCTGGAGATTCTTCTGAGGGGAATTCTTCCGTTTGGTCATTTTGGATAGTCCCTGGAGTGGTGAGGCCCTGCAGGGCACTTCCCCTGTGCTGTGGTGTATAACTGGAGTTGGTGGGCGGGGCCGCAGTCCGACCTGATGTCTGCCCCCAGCCCACCGCTGGGGCCCCAGTCAGACTGGTGTGTGCCTTCTCTTCCCCTCTCCTAGGGGCGGGATTCACTGTGGGGTGGCGTGGCCCATCTGGGCTACTTGCGCACTGCCAGGCTTGTGGTGCTGGGGATCTGGGGTATTAGCTGGGGTGGGTAGGCAAGGTGCATGGGGGCAGGAGGGGCAGGCTTAGCTCTCTTCCCCTTAGGTGATCCACTTTAGGAGGGGCCCTGTGGCAGCGGGAGGGAATCAGACCTGGTGCCGGAGGGGTGGCTCTGCAGAAGCACAGCGTGGGGTGTTCCCTGGCAGGAACTGGTTCCCTTTGGGATTTTGGCTGGGGGATGGGCGGGGGAGATGGCGCTGGCGGGGGAGATGGCGCTGGCGAGGGCCTTTGTTCCCTGCCAAACTGAGCTCTGTCCTCCCGGGGCTCAGCAGCTCTCCCTCCCTTTGTCCTCCAGCCTTCCCACTTTCTGAGCAGAGCTGTTAACATATGACCTCCCAGACGGTAAGTCGCGCTTGCTGTGGGAACACACTCCCTCAGGCCCCTCCGCTTTTGCCAGCCAGACTCGGAGGCTCTGCTTGGCCGGCAGGCTGCCCCTCCGCCCCGGCTCCCTCCCGCCAGTCCATGGAGCGCTCACTGCCTCGCCACCCTTCCTACCCTCTTCCGTGGGCCTCTCGTCTGCACTTGGCTCCGGAGACTCCGTTCTGCTAATCCTCTGGCGGTTTTCTGGGTTATTTAGGCAGGTGTAGGTGGAATCTAAGTGATCAGCAGGATGCGCGGTGAGCCCAGCGTCCTCCTATGCCGCCATCTTCCTGGACCCGGACACATACTTTCCTAGGCAGTTGAGCTTCATCAGTGATCACAACAGACAAACATGGTCTCCCTCAGAGACTATTTAGAATGTTTACATTTTCCATTCTTTATGTAAATATAATTATTAATATTGATAAGTGCTAAGGATATGGAGTTGGAATTTTCCTAGAAAATAATTCCCTCGACTATTGCAAAAATTGACCTAACTACAAATGTATAACCTGAGAATCACTCAACATTTTGCTTCATTTGAGCTATCAGTAGTAAATCTGAATAATTCATATAAAGGATAATTGTATCATACGATTCATAGCTATTTTGTCCATTTTTTTTTTAAACCTTTAGTCTTTCTCTTCCTATTTCAGAGAATGGCTTGCTATTTCTCAAGTCAGTTTCACTCTTCTTTCAATATTCCTGGACTGTATTTGTCTGCCTCCCTTGCAGTTGAGTTTGGCCATGTGAATGAGTATGCGAGCAAGTGTGATATTGGCAAATGTTCTGTGCACCAATTCAAGCCATGGCCCATGTAAATCTTGAAAGGGAGATCTTGCCTGCTTCTCCCATCATGCTGGCTTGATGCAAATGGGCCCAGTAACCTTGGAAGTCATGTTGAATATAGTCCATTCAAAATATGGAAGGAGCATGAGTGCTGATTTTCCGCTTGGAGGAGAGCCACCTGCTTAATAGGACTACCCATTTTAAATCCCTATTTAAGACATTTTGTGTATTACAGCAGCTAGAGTTACCTTAACTATTATATTTACCTCTATAAATAGCAAAGGAAGACCAAAATGTCAATGCATTGGGAGGAAAAGAGCTATTTCAGAATGTTGAATTGAATATAAAAATAGTATTGGTTTCTCTAAAAATCTCTTTTCTTAAAAAAATATAATTATAATATATATAATATAATATATATATATATATATTTCCACTTCCTCCAAGTGGAGAATGAATTGAGCAAGGTTGCTTCCCTTAGAATGAAAGCTTAAAGAGAGCCAGAGGAATTACGAATTTATTTTTTAAATTTTACTTGATTTTTTTGTTTGTTTAAATTTTTAAAATTTAACTGGACTGCATCTAAAGGAAGATAATGAGGACACAATGAGCAGAAATGACATGAGTGAATTTTCTACGATGTTTTCCCTATTGCACAAAAAAACTCCATCAAAAATAACTAGAAAAATGCAATACTTGTAATCAATGTAACTAAGAATTAGACTATGATTTGAACCTAGTGGCAAGAGGATATAGGCAAGTCTTAAAATGAATAACATTAATTAATAAAAAGAATCATTGGGATGATCAGGGTTTTATGTTTTAATTTTAGTGTCAAAGAGGTTATGGGTCAGTAGAAATTTAAGAAAATTAAGTGGCAAAATTAATGAGTAATATTTTCAAAACTAGGTCATTTTGAGGGGAAAAAATCCTTGGCAATTTAATTTTGCAGTTTTGGATTTTGTAAAGTAGTAATTAATAAAAATAAGTAACTGGGGTTTATAAACACAAAAACTATCCAGGACATTATTTATTAGTGTTTTGATTCTTGGGCATATGGGTATAGTATTTGTTATTGAAAATGTCTGAAAAGTAACCTAAGGGTAATAGTGGACAAGTACAAAGGTTTTCCAGATGGGAGTAAATTAGATTTCAGAAGCTGAGAACAGAAGAGTCTGGTGTTCATCTATGTTACACTTTAGAATGAATTCTTAAGCTAATGGTTTGAGTGTTTTTAGAAAAGAAAATAGTAGCCATTACCTAATGTCTTTAGTAAATTCAAGTCTTGCCAAATCAACCTGCTGTTCTTTTTTAAAGGGTAATTAAACTGACAGTTGAGGAAATTGACAGAGTTTTTTACATCTTAGTGTAAGCCAGGCATCTCACAAATATTGCTTGTACACAGGAAAGAATCATATGCCACAAAATATCACCCTTAAGTGCAATTCTAGTCAATTTAGCAGTGGATATGGAAGCAACTACTGCAAAGCTAACTAAAGTTGTTTTTGTTGTTGTTGTTTTTACTTAAGCTTACTTAGGAAAACAAATCCTGTAATGACCTCACATTCAGTGGAAAAATAATCTTTATTTGGTTTGCAAGAGAACATGACCATATACCCATGATTTAATATTATAAATAACATTTTATAAAATGAGTGATTAGTCAGTAATTTGTTTTAATAGTATATTCCAATTTATTTAACTGACAAAATTCACAAGCAGCACACCACAAATTAAGTGCCATTCTGGAAGGTAATATGGTAGAAATACATATGTGTACACACATATGTATATACACATGTATATTTACACACACACACACCAGCTTCAGGAATGAGAAAATACATGATTCAGAAATATGCCATGATACATACATGTCTTATCTAACTGGAAAATCATCAGCTAAAATATGCAAAAGATTCTACTACACATTGTAGAAATATCAAACAATCCCAGCCAGTAATCTAATAATAATGATAAAAAATTAACACTGATTTTTTTTTTTAATTTTTTTTTTCCAACGTTTTTTATTTATTTTTGGGACAGAGAGAGACAGCATGAACGGGGGAGGGGCAGAGAGAGAGGGAGACACAGAATCGGAAACAGGCTCCAGGCTCCGAGCCATCAGCCCAGAGCCTGACGCAGGGCTCGAACTCACGGACCGCGAGATCGTGACCTGGCTGAAGTTGGACGCTTAACCGACTGCGCCACCCAGGCGCCCCAAAAATTAACAGATTTTAAGTGAGAAAGGAAGACTAATAGCAAATGAAATTTCTGATGATAACTTGGACCAAGAGTGATAATACATAGTTAACAGTGTTCATTTTGAGCATTTCCAAATTTCCAAATAGCTGCACGTGAATTGATCTGGTAATCTGCTGTGCAACAAATCACTTCAAACGTAATGGCATACATGACAGTCATTTTATTATGCTCATGGAGTCTGTCAGGAACTTGGATAGGGCCTGTATTCCTTTCATAAGGCCTCTGTAAGCACTTTTCACAAACGTGGTCATTTAAAAGAGCTGAAAGCTACTCTCTCACAGTTTTGGAGGCCAGAAGTCCACAATGAAGGTTTGTGTAGGGTGGTGGTCTCTCAGAAGACTCTAAAGGGAATCTATCCTTTACTCAGTTTCCAAATGGAAAATCTAGACTTGAAAAGCATAGTAATTGAACTGAAAATTTCACTAGATGAAACCAACAGTAAATGTGAGTTCACAGAAGACAAAATTCATAACCTTGAAGATAGATGAATAGACTTGATCTAAACTGAAGAACAGAGAGAAAAAGACAAAAGGAAAATGAATAGAACCTTAGATGTTCAGATGATATGTGGTGAAATACCTAGTATTCATCTTATGTTAATGAGAGTTCCCGAAGAATAGAGGAGAAAGGAGTAGAAAAGAAGAAATAATGGCCCCAAGGATCCCAAATTTAATGAAAATCATTAAATTAAAAATATAAGACGCTACATTAACCCTGGGTAGAATAAATGCTAACATAACATTGTAGTATCTTCTGGACATTAACTCATTCTTCCCTTTGTAAATACTTAATAGATCTTGAGTTTGACTTGTGTGTGCCATTCAGCCTTAACGTGACACAATTATTTTTTTATTAAAAATTTTTTTTTTTAACGCTTATTCATTTTTGAGAGACAGAGACAGAACACAGTAAAGGAGGAGCAGAGAGAGAGGGAGACACAGAATCTAAAGCAGACTCTAGGCTCTGAGCTACCAGCACAGAGCCCGGACATGGGGCTTGAACCCACGAACCGTGAGATCATGACCTGAGCTGAAGTCAGTCGCCTAAATGACTGATTCACCCAGGTGCCTCATCAATGTGAAACAGTTTTTTAAATTATTTTCTTTTATTTAAACCTCAGGGCATTATGATAATTTGGGTTTTCACTTGCAGTAAAATTATTACTTCCTCAAATGGGTGAAAGGGAGCTATGGAATAACTTCCAGTTATGGAATGAATAAATCACGAGGATGAGAGGTACAACATTGGGAAGATAGTCAATAACATTGTAATAGTCTCATATGGTTTCAGATGGTCGCTATGCTTGTGGTGAGCATAGCATAAAGTACAGAATGTTGAATCACTGCTGTATACCTGAAACTTAGGTAACATTGTGGATCAATTACACTTCATTTGAAAAAAGTGAAAATACAAGGAAAAAATTAGTACTTGCCCATTAATTCCATTTCTTTTTTCCTCATTTTTCTAGGGAAGGAATGGGCAGACTTTTCTATGAAGTTCCAGAGAGTAAATATTTTCAGGCTTGTAGTCTATACAGTCTCTTTTGTAACTACTCTATCATTTTTGTGTGAAAACCACCATGGACAATATGTAAACTAATAAGCATAGTGTGTTTCAATACAACTTTTAAAAAAATAGAAAGTGGTCTGGGTTTGACACGTAGGCTGTAGTTGCTGAGCCTTACCTGGGATAATAAAAGATATGCTCCTTGGGTGGGGGAAAAAAAAAAAAAAAAGGAGATTTTGGCTCTGAAATTACATGCCCTTATCAGAAAAAAGGATTGTGATCCACGTAATTTTGAAAATGTTTACATTATGCTTTTATATTAGGAAAAGAACACTTTCCCTTTTAAAAGAAAAATGATCAAATTTGAGAAATACTAACCTTAAGGAAGATCTGTACTGGTGAACTACAGGCTAAACTTCTTTTTCAACAGTTAATATCAGTAATTTGGATGAAGTTACAAAAATCTGGATGGAAAATTTAATACACGTCTGGATGGAAAAATTTAGCTCAATAGATATCAATGTGAATTTGGTTGACAGAGTTCAATGAAAGTATGTACTTTCAATAGTAATACAAGCATGGGCTTCATCAACTCAAGTACAGCACATATTACCTGGAACAGTGCAATTCAAAATGTGGTCTTTAATTGCTATCCGTCTTCAATAGTTTGCTACTGGTTTATGATGAAATAAAGAAAGCAATTGAAAGAAAGCAATTAACTGAGTAATGTACTTCACTCTTTGACCAAAATGTTTTAATAAAACTTTTGTCCTCAATAGAGAGAGGGATAAAAGCCTACTGGTATTTCACTACAGATAGTATGAGAATTGCTGACCTGAGAGATACTCTGTGGTACTGATTGTACGTGTCTTTGGTGCTTACTCATACCTAAGTTTCTGGTACTTTCAGAGAGGAGAAATTAGGATAATGGACAACCTGGAAATGACATCAGTTGATTAGTGGTAGAATGGAGAGGTAGCAACAGGAGGTCTGATTATTTTGGAATTTGAGGAGTCATCATAGGAAAAAGAGCAAGTGCTTATTATGTGTAGATAGAAGAACCAAAAGGTAGAAATTAGCAGGGGAAACATTTTGACTCAATAGTCAGAAGAAGCCGGATTCTTAGAGTGAAAAATGAGAGTATTCTCCTATAGGATGAAAATACTCTGCAATATTAGAGCTACTCAAATAATTTCTGTTGATAAGTTGAAAGACATTTGGTATAAGACTGATTCTTGGGGTGCCTGGGTGACTAGATTGGTTGAGTTCCTACTTTAACTCCGGTCACGATCTCACAGTTAGTGAGTTCAAGCCGCACATTGGGCTCTGTGCTGACAGCTCAGAACCTGGAATCTGCTTCAGACTCTGTGTCTCCCTCTTTTTCTGCCCCTCACCCACTCTCAGTCTCTCTTAAAAAAATAAAATAAAAGACTGATTCTTAAAAGTTCTTTTCCAAACCAAGATTCTAGGACTCTAAAAATAGGATAAATAATCTAGTTTGGTAGTAGGGTACTAGCTTCTGCTGAATATAATCCTCATTGAAGTCTGGAACTAATAGTGCTGCTGTCTATGTAACTTCAAGACCATACTAATTAAATGGGTAGGTCTTACTCTTATGACATGTTTTGGTTCCCTTAGAGGTGTAGAGTTTTGGCTGTCCTATTTAAAAAAAGTCACTCATCCTGATAGGGTATTATGTAATCTCCATACATTTTCTTCCTAAGTCTTTATTTTTGTTAAACAATATGCTTTTGGCCTTGAGCTATCCAGATATTTTTCTCAACATTATATCTCTTACTTCTGCATATGTATTGTAAAAGAATAAGCCAGTCTTGAAACATACTCAGGAACTAACTGTGAATTTGACAGTCACAGGTATAACTGAGATGAAGTGAAATATTATTTTGTATCCTGAAATAACCTCCTCTCTTCTAAACTCTCATAGGAACTTCTTTATACTTTCTGATTCTTTTCTTTTTAAAAAATTTTTCTCATTGCATTATATTTATCATTGTTTTATAATACATACATGCCAGAACTTCATCTTTTCTCTTGTTGGTCTCTCCTGAAATCAAAAGGCCTGCATAATATTTTATTTTCACACAATAGGTAGAAAACAGCCCTCAAATGGTAAAGGCTTCCTCCCTTGCAATTTTTACTATTTTGATACTTGTTGTGATACCAAATAAACAGTGAGTGCTTATTGAGTCATTGCTATGTTGAGTCTTTGTGCTAAACATACTGTTATCTCACTATTTATCCTCAGTCATGACTTAGCTCTGCCTCTAATCTGGGTAAACCTGGTGATTAACTACACTTGCTGTTACTAAAATGAAATTTATTTTTGGTTCATATGTGCCAAAGTAGGGAGTTTGAATTATCTTGACTTGCCCTTAGGGAACCATATATATTTAAGCCATTTGTATATGTCTTATACCTTTAACATACTACCCAGCAGTGATTGTGTCATATTGTTATATTTTCTACCTTTCCTTTTTTTTTTAAAAAAGACATTTATTTATTTTTGAGAGACTGAGAGACAGCATGAATGGGGAAGGGGCAGAGAGAGCAAGAGGGAAACAGAATCTGAGCAGGCTCCAGGCTCTGAACTGTCAGCCCAAAGCCCGATGCGGGGCTTGAACCCATGAACCATGAGATTCATGACCTGAGCTGAAGTTGGATGCTTAACCGACTGAGCCACCCAGGTGCCTTGTTATATTTTCTTAAAAGAATAAAAATCCCTTATACAAGGGTGACTCAATAAACATTTATTTCATGATTTACTAATTTTAGCCTGACATATAGACAGGTGTATACAATTACCCAAGACTACTAGGGAAGTAGATTAGATGGAGAAACCACCCATTCATGAGTAACTTATAAAGCAGAATAAGGTATATGGAGCAGCAGTGACCCTTTCTAAGAGTGGACCATTAGTAAACAGAGTATTTGTAAGACTGGGGATCCTAGTAAATAATCCTGGGGCTGAGGTGGAAATTGAACTCTGCAATCAGTCTTGTCATGTTCTTGGTGCCTATGCCAAATTTAGAGTGCAGGCTCTCAACTCTCATATGCCTGGGTTTCTGTTCTATTTGAGCTGCTTAATTTTAAGTGACCATAGGCAAGTCATGTAATTTATCTGTTCCTCAGTTTCCTCATTGAGAAAATGGAAACAACAATACCTACCTCAGAATGGTGGTGAGGAGTAACTGAGGTAATCTAGGCTAAGCAGGAAGGAACATAGTATCCAGCACCAAGCAGGCACTCAGTGAATGACACTTCTTTTTCTTCTTTTATAACTGGTTCTGGAATCTGGATTTGGCTCTGGCTCATTGTTCACCCATGATATTCTTGCTTATATAGATCCTAATTCTAATATTTATGTTTTATTTTTGACCATATTCTAGCATCTAATTCATGTTCACTTCTTCTCTTGGCTTTTGTTGTTGTTTTGGCTTTGGGCACTCAGTTTCATTGTTATCCATTTCTCAGAACTTAATCTCACATGGTCCTCTCAAGAATGGTGAAAAAATAAACACTAACACAAACACAATGAAACAAAAAAGACCTGACTTTTCTTTAGAGATATATTAAAAAAAATTTTTTTAATGTTTATTTATTTTTGAGAGAGTGCAAGCATGAATGGAGGAAGGGGCAGAAAAAGAGAGAAACACAGAATCCAAAATAGGCTCCAGGCTCTGAGGTGTCAGCACAGAGCCAAAAGTGGGGCTCGAACTCAAGAGCTATGAGACCATGACCTGGGCCGAAGTTGGACACTTAACCGACTGAGCCACCCAGGCCCCTAGGGAGTTACTTTTTAATCACTTGAATATCTGATGAAGTCTGCCTTCTGTATGTATAAATAATATTTGAACAAGACTTATACTAGCTTCCTAAAAGTTTTTGTATTTCTTTTTTACCAGACAAATTTGCTGATCAGAAAATGTTAATAATGGAATATATAGCAATATCTTTACATTTTTGTTTTGTCTCAATATTTTTCTGTTGCAGAAGAGTAATAATAACTTAGCCAGGTGAAACTTGATAGTATGTGAACCTTGGATTTAATATAAATGTAGTTTATGTAGCTATGTAATCATTATAACCTAAAGTTATGGTTTTGTGGACTTGAACTCTGCTTTAGATAAATATTGTATTTTTAAATGAATAATTGTGTAACATATTCAGTAATGTAACAAAATAAGTAACCTGAATATTAAATAAGTTTTCTTTAAGAATTAGGGGATTTTCAAAGTGCTATAAAAACTGGTTAGGTAAGCACATAAATAATTTTAGGTTTTCATAGATTTGATGCATATCCAAAGATTATCTGGATTAAGAAATTAGAATTTCTGTTAGTTATTAGTTTGTTTATTCTTACCACAAGGTTAGCCTCAACTATCAAGAATAGTAAGCCTTTAAGTGTAGTTTGCATTTAAAATCTGAGAATGAAAAAGTATGGTGAGTTAAATTATCAGTAGCATATTTCTATATGTCAAATACCCAGGTAAGAGACTATAGTAAATGAAATATGCATCTGCATTTTTAACTAAGAAACATTTACTAAAGAGCATCATAATAAAGCTATTTTATTTTTAAGAATTGATCTAATTCAGAGGTTCAACCTCACTGAAGAACTTCCAGGATAAAATCAATACATTGTAAGGACTTACGCCATACTGAATGAACATAGCCCTTCATCACTTTGCTTATGTATTTGTAGTCCACATATTACTGTTAACTTTTATATTCATGGCAGGTGCAGGAGTAAAATCTGTCTCTGAAATATTCCTGTGATTATTCAAAAATGACAATTGTCAGGAGGTAAAAATACCAGACTAAATTACTCAATTATCAGTTGGTAATTAGAGCTGGACTTAGCTGAACAGGTGTGGTGTTAGCTGGGCTTCTTTATGCATCTACAGCTGTCTGTGAGATGTAGATCTAAGGTAGCCTCGATTCAATGGCCAACTCCTTGAGGTTAACTCAGACTTGTTTACAGGGAGACGCATTTGAACGGCTGCAAGAACACAAGCAGCAAAATAGCACCATTTTTCAAATCTCTGTTTCCACTATGTTATATTCCATTATATTATACTCTATCCTATTGACCAAAACAAGTCCGATGACCAAGCACCTTAGTCAGCGGGATAAGGCATCAAACAAAAGTGAGGACACAGGAAGGCATGAATAAGTTTGGGGCTATCACTGTAATAATTTATAATGAGGTTTAATGAGGTCATTTACTTTAAATAATCTCTTTACAATAAAATAGTTAAAACACAAAATATAAACATAGTACCTTTTTCAACATGAATTTTATTTCAATTTGAATTTGCTTGATACCACAAATATTTTGTTATTTGGTAACATCCCCCTGTAGCAATAAGCATTTCCTAGTGACACATCTACCTCCACATGGTTGATATGCAGGAAATTCGAATCTTCATCCTTACTTCCCTCCATCCCCACCAACCTTCTTCATTGATCCCTCAAAAATTATATCTGATGTGTTTCTTCTGACATGAAATGAACTTGACGCGATACACTGAACTAAACAAACAAAAAATCAAACCCCTCAAACTTATATCCTCTTTTTTTTTTTTATTTACAAATGGTTTTGATTGTTTACTGACCAGAAGATTTGGGAAAACCTGAGAGTGAAGATAGAATAAGAATTATAATTCAAGGTGATAATGTCTCTCAAGAAGATTTTTAGACTAAACTGACTATTTGTAGGCTAAATAAATGAATCAGGAGAAGAGAAAAACTTTGTAAGCTTTGTAAGAAAAAAGTATAATTATGGAATGAATTCACAGGGAGTATAGAAATTATTCTTGGAAATAGGACAGGCTTCTTTGTCTTTGGGAGAAAAAGAAGGTAATACAAGTGTAGACTGAAGAACAAGACTTTGCAAGGAGCCAAGTGTGATGCAAAAAGGACATGTTACATTGGAAGGAAATACATTTTTCTTTCTCATGCATCTTAGTAAGATCAGAGGTAGCATCACTTACTTAGATTGAAAGTCCAGTTCATTTCACCTCACCTCACATTATTTGAGCATCTCCTGTGTGACAGGACTCCTAATAGTTGTTACCTGTGATCCAAAGAGGAATAATGCATGATCTCTTTTTTGAAGGATGTTACAATCTAAGTGAAAAACAGTCATGTAAACCCAGTGTAGTGTTCATAGGAGGACTCTCAGAGAATACGCACGTACGCTTGCTTTGAAAGGATATATGGGGGCACCTGGGTGGGTCACTCAGTTAAGTGCCCGACTTCAACTCAGGTCATAATCTCACAGTTCGTTAGTTCAAGCCCCACATCTGTGCTGACAACATAGAGCCCGCTTCAGATTCTCTGTCCCCCTCTCTTTGTGCCCCTCCCCCACTCATTTCCCCCCCCCCCCAAATAAATAAAAACTTAAAAAACAATAAAAAGATGTATGGACATTGACCATGAAAAAATGGAGACAGAAATTTCAAGCAAAAGAATAATAATTGCCAAATCAACCAAGATGGAAACATTCAGTATTGATAGAAATGTTTCTCAATTGTTTTTAACCTATTATCCCTTTGATGAACATGAAAAATGTTCACAACCCTCTTCCAGAGATGCTGAGTGGCCTCTTACTGATGAAGAGTTATTTTCCTGGTATAAAACCTGGTGTTTCTTAGTGGTAAGACTCTGCCTGAGCACATTGAAGTGCCAATAGGAATAATGTGCAGGTCTTTTCATAAGCAATTCTGTTAGGAAGTGAATGCTGAGGAAACCAGAGGTAGTAGAATATAAGTAGAAAGGGAGTAAAGCTAAGGTTAGCAAGACTCCTATTTTTACCCAGAGGAGCCTTAGATGACTAGAAATGGCTCTGAGGCAGTAAACCAAAGGGCTTAAAATTTTCTGCCAATCAAATTCCAATATAACCTCTAATGAAATACCAATTGATTACAATAAACCAACACATAGGGACTGTGTTCCTCCTTTCTACATGTTTCAAGATACTTTTTACCAATACTCTTTATTTGCCCACAAGGGAAGCCCAACACCATTCACTTGTATTGAACTGATCCTTTGGCTGTCAAACAAAACCCCAGATTTCCAAGTTCATGTTAACTAAATGATTTTAGAAGCTATTTGGGTAATCAATTTAGCCTTCTCTAAAGGCTACCCCTTTTAATGACAATCTCAATAGGGGAATAATGTCATTAAGCCAGTTTCAATTAAACACGTTTGTTAAAGTCATTCTTATGTTACTCAAACATTCCATAGTTGTATATTTTTATATTTAACCATCCATTCTTAATGCCTTTGGGTATATTTTATGAAAGGAGTGGACATCTGTACTAAATGGCTCATGAGGCTTACTTGTCACACCTGAGACCCCAAAGGTTACAATATTAAAATTGACATGTGGGTTAGGTTGAGAAATTTTCTTCTGATGGTTTTAATATTAATTTCTTTCACTCTCCTACTTAAAACAACTGTTTTTAAAGTATCTGTATTGAATAGAATAATCAAATTTAAATTTTGATAATTTATCTTAATTTTCACCTACCCAATATTGCTCTACTGTCAGGGAGTAATGTAAAATGTAGTTAGGAGCTTGAACTTTGAAATCAGACAAACCTAGGTTTTGGTTGTGTGAATTCAGGCAGATTTTAAACAATGCCTTAAGCTTGGTGTTCTTTCTTTCTCTCTTCCTTGTTTTCTTTCTTTCTTTCTTTCTTTCTTTCTCTCTTTCTTTCTTTATCTTTTTTTTTGTATATGTCCATTCATTTACCTATCTATCCTTATTTATAAAATTGGTAAAATAGTATCTACTTTATCTCTCAAGAAGATTTTTAGATTAAGGAAACTGAGTATGTTTGTAGGAAAAAGAAATGAATCAGGAGAAGAGTGAGGCTTTGTAAGAAAAAAGAGTATAATTATGGAATTACTTTTGGAGGGTTGCCGTCATGACTTATGAGATCAGGCATAAGAAGTGGTTTTGGTTTTTTGGTGTTGTTTGTTTTGTTTTGGAAAGAATAGACTTTCAGTGAATCCTAGGTATTAAAAATAAAATAATACTGAGCTTTTCTCTTTAGGCAGGCATCTCCTCATTTTGTCCTGAACATATCATGCTCTCTTGATCCCTACTTGTTTGTGTATGGTTGTTCCTTCCACTATAATCCCTTACTTGAGACTCAGTCAAAACCCCACTTATTCCATGAGGATTTGTCCCATCAATGCAGAATACACAAGTTTCTGAAGATAGATCTAAATTTTGGGGGCACTTGGGTGGCTCAGTTGGCTGAACATCCAACTCTTGATGCCAGCTTAGGTCATAATCCACTGACTTGTGAGATTGAGCCCCTCATGAGGCTCTGTGCTGTAGGTGTGGAGCCTGCTTTAGGGTTTCCTCTCTCCCTTTCTCTGCGCCTCCCCTGCTCATATTCTGTCTCTCTTTCTCTCTCATAATAAATAAATATTTTATAAATAAATTTATTTGCTATGTACTCTTTGGTCTTTAATTGGAGTTATGGCCCAGTATTGTTTGTTGATTTGCCCTTATATATGTACTTTTTCTGAAGAGATTTTAAATTCTTAGATAATAAATTACATTAGCAAAAGACAGCAAACATAACAAAAATACTAACAACCAAAATAACTCTCCCCCACAAGATACTTCCAGAATGTACTTCAAGCTTTCAGGCATTTACTAACTGAATATTTGAGTGTCTGTCTTAGGATGTTAGAAATGACCCTCAAATTCAAAGGGGTATTGAATATACCCAAAATGAAATATTGTTTTTCCTTAAAGTTCTTGTCAGCCAAACCTTTTATTGGTGTGGGAAGGTAGGTTTTACATCACAAAGTAAAAGCAAATTTACCCCCAAGCTGGGTGCTGCATTTTGATTTGGGGCCTCCTACAAACTTAACTGTGACATTAGGACTGATAAAGATGGGCAGGGGCTGGTTTTCTTTCCCTGGCTTGCTTCAGACCTCCTTTTATTATCTTTGGTTGCCTAGCAACAGATACGGTTGTGCTAAGGCCAGAAGATGCCATTCAGGTTCTTCCCTGTGCTGTAATTTTGAGTGTTTATTCATTAACCATATTTCTTTGATGTTCACATAAAGACCCATGCTAGTGGGAAAAATGGGAAAAGAGTTATCTGGCTAATGGAACAGCCACACATTATTTGAGTAACATAGAGTGAGTTTGTTTAAAAAATGTGCTGAGTAAACTTCTTTGATAATTTGAAGAAAAATAATTTGGTGGTGACTTACTATAATTTAAAAAGAAGTGGAAGAGATTTCTCTATAGGTGGCCTCTTTCAAATTGCAGGTTTAAAGGTGTCTGATCACAGTAAGGAACTAATTGCCTGGTCTTAACTAGGCTCACTGCTGTAAAAGATCTTGGAAACATTTCTTCTCCTGGTGTTTGTATCACCTTGAGCTTCATTTTAATGATGCCTTGCTCTTTTTGTATTGAACCTCATATCAACAGAAAATGTGAGCTGTTTTCACTTTTATTTTAAAGAAAAGTTGTGTATAAAAAGTTTGAATATGCTGAAGTTTCTCATTTGTTTTAAAAATTCTGCTGAGAGGTAGATTTGTCTCATTAATTTTTTAACAGTTAATAATACTTTGTGACAGCCACCGTCGCTAATAGCTCTGTAATATTTCCCTTTTTTATCTCAGAAATATAATTACCAGCACCATTGGAGTATTTTTATATAACTGTATTGATGGAGAACCATGAGAATCGCAAATTTATGTATTCCAAAGTCTAAAATTATTTAAGGCATTTTGTACCATTTTATAACTAATTTTTCCACCTACCCTAACTTTAAATTTAGAATGAATAAAATCAGTTTGAGATGTTTAATATTTTAAAAAGCAACTGACTTCTAATTCAATCCAACGCACCCTACTATATGTTTGTTATGTTTATATGACTAAGCATGGCATTTGAGGTCTTGCGAATATGAAAAAGATATAGTCTTTATTTTCAGGTGATTTATGATTTATGAAGGAGATAACAGACATGCAAGTTAGTATAAAACAAAGTAGAATGTAGTTAAAACAGAAACCTATGCAGATATGAATACATATACTAGGTATATTAGAGACAGAAGAATTTAAATTTATCTAGGACAGTGGTTCTCAAACTTCACCCGGGTCCAACCAGCAGCATTGGCATCATTTGAGAACTTTTTAGAAATGCAAATTCTTGGGACTCATCCCAGACTACAAACTCAAAAAGTCAGGAATAGAGTCTGACTGTCTGTTTTCACAAGCCTTCTGGATGACTCTGATGCATGATAAAATTGGAGAACCACTGCTGTGGAGCTCAGTTGTGCAATATGGTAGCCACTAGCTACATGTTGCTATATAATTTAAATTTAAATTAAATAAAATCAGGATTTCACTTCATCAGTTGTATTAGCCTCATTTCAAGTGCTCAGTAAGAATATGGGGCCAACAGCCACCATATTGGACAGAACAGATGTAGAATATTTCCATTATAGTGGACATTTTTATTGGACAGCATTGCTCTACGACATGGAGCCCTTATGGGAGATTATTGAGAAATGAAAGAAAGTAGATTTAACTCAGATTGTAGCAATTTTTAAATGTACCAGTAAGGAATTTGAGCCACATTCTGCTATTTGGAGAGAATGATGAATTCTTACTTTTTTAAGAAAAAGACATAAGAAGCCTGGACTTTGTTTATGGAATATCAGTCTTCCAGTCAGATACCTGATGCTTCATACTGAGTGAAAATGGAGGAAAACAAACACTAGGTAGACTTGTACTGAGACTGTAATAGTGGGAAGGGAAAGAAGAATGTGTGTTTATAAAACATGGAGAATATAGACTCAGCAGAAACTGATTATCTTTGAATAGGAGTTGGTCAGAGAGGTAGAAAGATTGTACGAGATTGGATTTTGAGTGAATAATTGGGACAAGATTAATGCCATTACCTATGACAAGGAAATAGGAACAGCAGTTTATCTGATTATGTGAAAAAAGATGTATTTGCCATGTAACTTTTTTAGTCCCATAGTTTTTATGTTCCTATAGAATTTTTCTGCATTATTCTTATAACACAGTTTCATCCTTTGCTTGCTATCTACTGATTTTTTAGATAAGAACTTTTAATGACAAAAATGAACATTTAACCATAGATGATTCTGAATGTTTTTCAGAAATGAAGGAGAGGGAATAAATTGTATCTGTTGATGAATTTGCTATGATATGTGAAAATAATTTCCTCTTTCCCCCTTTTGCTATAAAATACTATTTCTGAGTAAAAGAGTTGCAAAGAAAAAAACCTGGTTGTAATGCATTCAAGGAAAATTCTAGGTTCCTGAACATTATGGTTGGATTTTGTGGTAAAATTGAAATGATTTTCAATTTTTTGTGAAGTGGAATATTTATTTTTGAAAATAAACAGAGTGCTTAGAGTGTTAGGCATTGTTCTAGTTCTTTCCGATCATACAAATATCCTAGTAGCATATATCCTTACACAATAATATGCTTAAATCCCTGTGGAATTATTTTATTTTCATTTTGAAGATTTAAAAAAAAAAAAACAGGGGTGCCTGGGTGGCTCAGTTGGTTGGGCGACCGACTTCGGCTCAGGTCACGATCTTGCAGTTTGTGAGTTCAAGCCCCGTGCTGGGCTCTGTGCTGACAGCTCCGAGCCTGGAGCCTACTTCAGATTCTTTGTCTTCCCCTCTCTCTGCCCTTCCGATGCTCATGCTCTGTGTCTCTCTGTCTCTCAATAATAAATAAATGTTAAAAAAAAAATTAAAAAAAAAAAAAACAATGTTGGCTAATGTCCTGTAAGAACACTTTGTGCATTTTAGATTAGTTCTTTACTGAGATAACTGTCATAATTTTAGGCATCATAGTAAGGTAGAAAAGAATTATTCTGTTGGATGTCCAGCATCCGGTGTTGTCACTTCTAGTATTTTTAGGATGCTAAGTAAAGAGTAAAATTCTATGGGCTAAAATTTTCCCATTTATGTAATAAAGAGTTTGAACTAGATTGCCTTGTTTTTATGTCTTTAAATGGGTCAAAGCATGAAAACATACTTGCTTGCAAATTGTTTATTAGCTGTTACTTATCAAAGAGCATGCCTCTTGGGTGAAAACAAGGCACAGGGCAGTCAAGCTGCTGAGGACTCAAGGAAAATAAGATTTGGGACAGATGATGGAGTTGATAGTGTCAGATTAGACAGTAGCAACTGGAGACTGACTCTGAAGTCTGTGAGACCTGGGGTAATGTTTTAAATAGGGGAATTGCTTTTCTCATGTAAACGTGATTCTCATTGGTAATGGGGGATATGATGGAAATAAAGGGAAATGTTAGATATAGTTGGCAGGAAGTGGAATGAGAAAGGCTTCTGTAAAAATGAACTCTGTTCATATGACTTGGCTGTACTTGGTCTGCCTCTAGTTTCTGTTATTACCATTAAATGCTTATAACTCTGAATCTGTGTGATGTAGAAGTAACCTGGCAGATACATTCATGGGTGAATATCAGATAGGGTAGAAATAGCATTGAGTAGGGAATAAGGAAGTCTTGGTTGGGTGTTAGCTCTTCTAATGCCATGGTGTTGCTTACGTTGACACCTAGTTCTTTGCAACTATCCTCCTGTCAGACTGGACACTTTTAGGTATATCTGAACCACAGTGAGAGCAATCTAAACAGCAGGTGGCTAAATTGTTCTAATTTCCATCCAGCCTACCTAGTTTACCAGTTAGTTGAAATTGGCAGCACCCCAGATCAAAACTCTTTCTGGTAACAAGTAGTCCTTAGGCCACATGGATTTGTGAGCATTCAAAAGGTTGACGTTGACTGTGTCCAAACTAGAAGAAACACTAGGTATGTGTAGCAGTGAGGAGTGATTGATCATTCTGATCAGTTTAATGCCTTTTTTTTTTTTTTTTTTTTTTGTCTTATCTCCTGCTCAAGTCCTTTGTCTGCAGCACGAACACTTATTAAATTTCTCTTCAGGTCTTTCCAAATGGGGTTTGCTAATTACAGTTTCTAAGCCTCCTAATTATCATTAACTGCATTTACATAGAGTTGCTTCATATTGACCCAAGGAGGGATGTCTGTTATGCAGAGAACCAGAGGGTGAGACAGGAATAGTTAAATCTATGCTTGAACCTGGTCAGATTCTACCTGTGCTTTGGCTTTTCCAACTCCTTTGGCTACATATAAATTGTGCAGTGACAATGCATTTAGGCTTCAGATTTCTCAATGATCAGCAGTTGTGAATTTTATTACTTCAACAAAGGACTGAAAATAGTTTTTCAAAATAATTTACATGATTCCCCATAAAATGGAATTACTTGATAATTCTTAAAAAATCAGTTACTACACTGATACATTTCCCTTAATATAATCATTATTCTCATTTTAATATAACACAAGTCCTAATCCTCCCTTCTCCCGTAAACTTAATCTCTAGGCTGCATTTTTTTTTCTCCCCTGCACACAGAGTAGTTTGGATTTGGGGAGCTCTGAGTCCCTTCAAGCTCTGAGACTAAGTCTCAAAGTCAAGTATGATAATAGGAGGATTTTTTTCTAGTTTCCCGAGATTGAAGTTGTGGAAAGTGTCTACTGTGCTGTTTTCTAAAACATCCCTTAGATTCACTGAAGTGAATAGACCATTGCAATGGTCTGACACTGAATGCTATTTATCTTCAGATATTCATCAAATGGTTGCCTCTCACTCTTCCATGAAATGATTTTGCAGGCTTTCAGTCCTTGAAGCAAGTGGCATTTTTCTAATTTTAACTCAGGTCAATCATTTGGGTGAGTATTGATGAACAAGCATTTGTTAAAATCGTGTCTCAAGTAATGTCAATCTGGATTGAACATGTGCCATGCCTAAGAGATTGCTTCATTAACCTGCTGACACTGCCAATGAGAGTTCAATGTTGTTTCAAGAAAGAGTCCCAAGGGCACACACCCTTTGCTATTTTTACCATTTACTCTGACAGTCCATGAATCTCATGACTTTTTTTTTTGAAAGCTAAATAATTTATTAAGATAATTTCAATACATTATTTCAGTTCTTTAAAATGTTGATGACTATAATATTTGATAGCTGAGCTATAGATTTATTGAGATATAGTAATATGGAGGTCACAATATAGGACCCAATGAGCTATTTCTATGATTATGATTATATTTATTTATTTATTTTCTTATTTATTTATTTACTTACTTACTTACTTTAGAAAGGCATGTTTGAAGCCACTTATCTGCAAAGTATTGCCTGAAAGGCCTAAGTCATGAGACCTTCTCCCAGGGACTAGATATTATAATGTTCACTTTGCCATTTGTTTTTTATTGATGTATAATTGACATCTAGTATTCTGTTCAGGTGTACATCATAGTGATTTGATATTTTTATACATTACAAAATGATCCCCACGTGATAAGTCTATTACCATATGTCACCATACAAAGTTATTACAGTATTATTGACTATATTGCCTATGCGGTACATAATATTTCCATGACGTATTTATTTTTTACCTGGAAGTTCATGCATCTCAATCCTCTTCATCTATTTCACGTGCCTCCCAAGCCCTCTTCCCTCTGGTAACCAACAGTTTGTTTCCTGTGTTTCATTTTTTTTTGTTTGCTCATTAGTTTCATTATTTAGATTCCACAAATAAGTGACATCAACATGGTATGTGTTTTTGTCTGATTTATTTCACTTAGTATAATACCTTCTAGGTTCATCTATGTTGTCACAAATGGCAAGATTGTATATTTTTGTGGCTGAGTAATACTCAGCTGTATATGTCTATACCACATCTTCTTTATCCATTCATTTATCACTGGACACTTGGGTTGCTTCCATATCTAGGCCATTGTAAACAATGCTGCAATGAACATGGGGTGCATATATCTCTTCAAATTAGTGTTTTTCATTTTCTTCAGGTGAATACCTAAAGGTGGAATTGCTGGATCATACAATAAATTTATTTTTGAGTTTTTGAGGAAACTCCCTACTGCTTTCCATAATGGCTGCACTCATCCCACAACAATGTACGATGGTTCCCTTTTTCCACATCCCTATCAACGTTATTTTTTGTGTTTTTGTATTAACCAATCTGAAAGGTGTGAGGTGATATCTCATCGTGGTTTTGATTTGTATTTTCTTGATGGTTAGTGACGCTGAGCATCTTTCTGTGCTCACCTTTTCATGACCATCAGTTGGTCATTTGTATGTCTTCATCTCGCCATTTTTGAAATGGTAAAACAACTGCTATGGCTTTCACTCCGGAAAACCTAGTATGTGCCCATTTGACTTGCTGTCAAATATGCTTGAGTTTATCTAAAAAAAGTATTTAAAAATCATATATTCCACTAAAAAAATTAAACTGTGTTTTTTAAATTATTTTTTTAATGTTTATTTTTGAGAGAGACAGAAACAGAGTGTGAACTGGGGAGGGGCAGAGAGAGATGGAGACACAGAATCCAAAGCAGGCTCCAGGCTTTGAGCTGTCAGCACAGAGCCCAACGCGGGGCTTGAACTCACAGACCACGAGACCATGACCTGACCTGGTGTCCCAAAACTGTTTTTATCAGAGATTAATTCAATAGCATATTTAAAAGTTGGATAATTAAAATACAAATAAATCCATGAAATTCACTAATTCTAAAGACACAGTTTGATGACTTCTACATCTATACTACCCAGATCAAGATGTAGAATATTTTCAAACTTCATAAGTTTTCCAGCATCCCTTCCAATTGTATATTTCCTCCCCTGTTGAGGTAACAACTATTGTGATTTTTATCATTGGGACTGATTTTGCAAGAATTTTTTTATTCAGATGCAGAGACAGAAAATAGAAGGTCACAATATAATGCGGGGAGATAAGAGCCATGAAGAAATTACTACAATACAAAAGTCATCCCTAAGTCCCATACATTTGTAAGGGCAGTTATGCCATTTCAGGTTTTACAGTATTTGCTTTTTATAAATATGTACATCCTTACAATCATAATCCACTCTCACAACACTTTTGTACAATGAATGCCATTATCTCCATTGTACAAATGAGACCACTTGAGGTCATAAAGTTGAACTAACATGCCTGTATTGGTTTTCTATTGCAGTGTAACAAATGGACACATGTTTAGAAGCTTAAAATGACACATATTTATTATCTCACTTTCTATGGGTCAGGAACTCAGGTACGGGCTAGGAGGTATATACCAGTGGGCAGGAATCTTTGGGGCTATGTGCCTACTACATTGTCAGTGGTGTCACATAGGTGATAAGACATAAACTAAACCTGGCTGCATATCTTCTGTATCTTTACACCATACTTCTGTATTAATTCAGAATGAAGTGATATTAAAAACATCTCTTCTGGTCAACTAAAGGTATCATTTATTGAATTCTTACGTTCCATTACCAGATTTAAAGATAGTGGCAATCTTAGGAGATAACATTTGAGTCTCATTTTAGAGATAGGGAAGCAGATGCTTGGAGAATTTAATTAACTTGGTTAAGATCACACAGTTTGTATATAAAGGAGACAAGATGCTAACTTAGTTCTTTCTCATTCCATATTCTTTGCACTTATCCACTATATGACATGCCTGATGGTAATATTTGAACTAGCCTTTGAAGGATATGTAGATTTTCAACAGACTTAGAATGAGAAATTACAGTAACACGCAGAAACAACAGCAAAAACAGAGGTAAAGAGTTGGGGAAGTGTCAGTTACGTTGTGTGAACTGTGGTATTCCCAACAGGATACTTGGATTGCAGCAACCGAATATTTACCTTCCCTTACAAGAGCATTTGATTGGCTAATGCTTTATTTTGATACCAATGACTTACATTGGTAAATACTATAAATGGCCCTATAGAAATTTGTGGTATCGCATGTAAAGGAGAGTGTTCATTTCCTATTTGGGATCTTTTTCTTCAGAACTTTTGAGACAGATTCCTTTCTATTTCTCAGATGAAGAGCTGGGCTCAACCAGCATGCAATTAGTTTTCCTCTTTGCTTGCTTAGAAATCTTGGTGCTGAACTTTTGGCCCATCCTAACATCTGTATGACTTTATGATCAATGTGCTTTCCTTTTTTGGTGTTACCCTCTTTTAATGTATTTCATCTCTAAGCTGTCTTTAAATTCTTCTTCAAACGAGTCAGGGTATAAGTACACAAGTTTATGAATAAAATCTAGGTAAGCAGTTTATCAGAACCACTTAGAAATTTGCAGGTAGGCAGAATTCCTGACGCTCAGCTATCAATCCTCCTAAGCTGAAGGAACCTGGGTGCACTGGAACACTAAGCCATTAGCTTGGCTGTTATGCTATTGTCAATAGATCCCAATGGCGGGCCCAGACTTTGCATTATAAAGATTATGATTTGGACCTACTGATAAACATTCCATGCTGGTGTCTCCTTCCTTTAACTTAGACAGTAATTGAATTCAAAGGATGTAAAATGTGAGCTGTAAGAAATTAAAGTCCTTCCACAATTACTTCAAAAGCTGTGTCAGCTCAATTTAGATAAAAGTAGGCTGGCACAGACTCACAGAATATGGTACATCAGCAAAGCGATGATTGTTACAAATAAAAGCTCACACCTCTCTCACGTTTTCAAAAATGCAAACTGTGTTAGAAAAAATGATGTGATACAACTCTGTGGCGAACAGGATATAGGAATTTGTTGTCATGCTAAGCTGTTTGGATTTCATGGCAATAGCTAAAAGCAAAAGGCAACCCCGATGAGGAATCATCAGCGAAGAAGGTAAGTTGAAAAATGTTGGCCCCCCATAAAAATTGAAGGAAACTAGAAAGAAAGGGGTGGGTTACAAATGATTAAAGGATCAGATAATAAAGAAGCATAAAAAAGATGGGAATCACCCAGTATGAGAGTTGAGAAGACGAGGTAAATGTCCTAGAAAGCTTTGAGGACAGAAGCACAATGAGAGGTGAATGGGAGTGACACACAAATCAAACAGGTAAGGAAAAAGCAAACAAAATGGTCAAGAAGACACTCATAAGGAGGTAGCATTCATATATGCACTTGATGTACATCATAAGATGAACACTGATGCATCAGGAGAATTGGGTTGGAACCATAGCAATGTCACCTGTTGTAGCTATTCTTTCTTGCGAAATCAAGGGGAAAATAAGAGGCTCTTCTACGCGGAATACATAGAAATTCTGATTTGCTAGATGTCTTTGAAGTCTTTGGATCTTAGACAGCAAGACACTAGGGGACACCTGTGTTCATTTAGTCACCTTCATGAGGCTAATCAGTCCAGATGTAATAGACATTCAGCTCAGACCTCTGTTACTTTACTGTGGCTGCAGTTAGGAATTGTCACAAATGTCATGGCAAAAAAAAACACAGAAATTTATTTTCTCACAGTTCTGGAGGCCAAAACTCCAATTTTCCTGAGCCAAAATCAAGGTATTGGCTAGGCCACACTCTGTCTTAAGGCTCTGGGGGGGAAATCTGTCTATTGCCTCTTCAAGCTTCTGGCGATGCCAGGATTCCTTGGCTTGTGGCTGAATACAATTTCGAATTTCCAAGCCAACACCTTCCAATCACTCTCTGCTCTTTCTTCACATCACCTTTGCTTCATGTGCATAAAACCTCCCTCTCAGTTTCTCAAGGATACATGTGATAGCATTTAGGGTCCACTTGTATAGTCCAAAATAATCTCCCCATCTCAAGATCTTTAGCTTAATCACATCTGCAAAGTTCCTTTATCCAAATAAGGTAACATTCACATGTTCAAAAAGAGGAGGACCTGGTATCACTGGAAGCCATTATTTAGCCTATGACAAACCCAATCTGGACATAAGATGGTGTCTTGGCATAAAATAAGGACTTTGATGTAAATGTGCCTTTTCTTAGCCTCTCTAGGCTTTGGTTTTACCCATCCTTCAATGGATATGATGTGACTTGCGTTACTGCCATTGTGAAAAATGAATGATAGCATGTTTACAAAAGTGTTGCCTAAGTGATAAAGCACTATACAAATATAAGGCAGTGTAAATATTTTAATAGCAAACAATTGTATTTTAATAAAATATTAGTAGTGTTTTGCTGGATTAATAATGTAACTATGATAACACAATGATAGGATTTGAGGGAATGTGGGAAGATAGGATCGAAAATATCTCCTCCTTTGGGGCTCCTGGGGGGCTCAGTCGGTTAAGCGTCCGACTTTGGCCTCAGGTTATGATTTTGCTATTAGTGTGCGTGAGCCCTGTGTCAGGCTCTGTGCTGACAGCTCAGAGCCTGGAGCCTGCTTTGGATTCTGTGTCTCCCTCTCCCTCTGCCCCTCCCCCACTCGCACTCACACTCGATGTCTCTCTCTCAAAAATAAATATTTAAAAAATTTAAAAAAATCTCCTCTTTTGTCCTCTGTGTACTTACATTTTAAATGGAATAATGATAGCACCCACATCTCAGGATCGTTTTCAAGATTTAATTAAATTAGCTGATGTGTGGAACATACTCAGAGTTAGGCATGTAGTACAGTTAGTAAAAATAATAAAAAAGCCCAACTGAACTAAGAGCTCTGGGTAATTGGTCTGGGAATTTCAGGAAAAGGATGTACACGGATATGGAGAGGAGAGATTGTCAAAGAAATATTTTGATATATCCCTTAAGTGGCAAATACTGTTTTGGGTTAGCCCTGCTTTCAATTTTTTTTTCTTAAAATGTGCACATCCTTTTTTTTAGCTTTCAATATTTGTGTTAGTTAATTGTATAATGACAAAGAGAAGTGCCTTAAATAGAACTCATAGTACCACTTGGGTTCTATGCAGTCTATAAAATAGGCCAATTGAGGGATTAGGATGGAGAAAGTATTAGGATTTTTGACCCCCATATATCATGAGCCTATGACTTCCTACATACGATAGAAAAGAGTCATGTCACGTGTAACAAATCCACGTAGATAAATCGTTAGAGGACCATCAGATTAAGTGCTATAAAAAAAGCATTATAGGAGTCCAAATATGGTAGAGGGGGCTGGGAAATTTTTCATAAATAGATGATCTTGGAACTGAATCTAGGAAGGTGAGTGGAGGTATACCTCAAAGGCAAAAGTGGAAGAACATGCTTCAGGCTTAGTAGGCAAAATATGGAGGCATGAGAACATAGTAGGTTCAGGAAACTATAACTGCTAAAAGTAAAGTTTAGTGAGCATTTGTAGTATTCCAGAAAAGACTTTGAAAAGATTGAGCTAACAAGGAGCTTACAATTCTAATGAGTTTGCCATTTTATCATGAGTGGTGTAGAATAAGTTTACATAAAAAAATTAGATCCCAATTGAGAAAGTATAACCTGTAACTTGAATACACAGCTCAAGATGGTATACTGAAGCCATGATATTTTGTATTATATTTCTCTTTATTTTCTACTAAGTGTATCAATGAATGTACTAAGAAGGCATTCTGTAATAGCTAGAAAATAGATCTTTCATTCATTTACATGATATTGCCAAGTTTATGGCCAATAAAAGTTACAGTTGAGGGAATATTTCAGGTGAAACAGAGCCCTCAATGGAGTGGGTAAAGATATTTCTTGGTTTTCCCCATCCCTCCTTCTCTAGAACCTCAGTCATATCTTTTAATTCAAAGTGAATTGTGAAAAAAAACATGGACTTTGAAGCTGTGACAGGGAGTTGGGAAGATGGATTCCATGCTTCTCATTAAGTGCCAGAAGCTTTAAAGTGAAGAATCCCAGGAAAGTCACATAAACTTTGTCCATAGCCATCAAGGAGACTAAAATAACTTAAAAACATTGCGGTGTTTGATATCTGACTCACACAAATAAATTTCTTTGGACTTGTAGTTTTCTTTGCCTAAAACTCTATCCAATCTTCCATAGCAGTCACACTGGATCTTCATTTTACAAAAAAAAAAAAAAATAAAGTAACCTTAAAATTTTTATACTTTGGGGTGCTTGGTGGCTCAGTTGGTTAAGCGTCCAACTTCAGCTCAGGTCATAATTTTACGGTTCATGGGTTCGAGCCCCATGTCGTGCTTTGTGTGGACAGCTCAGAGCCTGGAGCCTGCTTCAGATTCTGTGTCTCCCTCTCTTCCCCTTCCCTGCTCACGCTGTCTCTTTCTCTATCTCTCTCTCCCCTTCTTTGTCTCAAAAATAAATAATGATTTAAAAATTTTTAATAAAAAATAATTTTTTATACTTTGAAAACATTTTTTTTAATTTTTTAAATATTTTATTTGTTATCTATTTTACCTGGGAGTGGTAAAACTGAGATGTGACTACAGTTAATGGCAGAGCTAACGATTACCAGTATTAAATACATTAGGATGAGTTATAGTCCCCCCGAAGTAAACAGTATGGGCATTTGAACACTCAAAAGAAATTTAAGTAAGGTTTAAGTTAAATATTAAATATTAAATAGTGATAGCAACATTTAGAAAGCATAATACAATACTAGAATGTTCCATGTTGGAAGAAAATGAAAGTTTTTTGAAATTAAAACAGTGATAATTAAAAAGATTCATTCCATGTAAAATCTAGCAGGTAGTGACAGTAGATTAACTATTGTATAAATTGGCTGATTAGAGAAAGAGCTTGAGAGGTGTTCATAAAACTTAGAATAATAATAGAATAAGTTTGAAATTTTAAGAGGTGACTGACAATAACTTAAAAAAAACAGCATTTTATTTATTGATTTTTAGAAGCATTTTTTTCACATAGTGATACTCTAGAAATAGGGTGCATCTAATGGCCTATACCATATTAGTTTTTTCAAATTTCCTTATTTTGAGAGAGAGCAAGTGAGTGAGAGAAAGCAGAGGGGCAGAGAGAGAGAGAGAGAGAGAGAGAGAGAGAGAGTCCCAAGCAGGCTCCATGCTCAGTGCAAAGTTTCAGTCTCATGAATCATGAGATCATGACTTGAGATGAAATCAAGAATTTGATGCTTAACCAACTGAGCCACCCAGGTGCCCTTCTACCATAGTATAATTCCTGTTTCCTGATTTGTATATTGCCTCTGAAATTAAGTTAAATTTTATTGTGGATAACACCATAGATGTGCTGAAAATGAGAAATAGCAGTTCCAGAGGTGTTAAAGAACAGCAATTTCATTCAGATTCTGTGTCTTCCTCTCTCTCTGACCCTCCCTCATTCATGCTCTCTCTCTGTCTCAAAAATAAACATTAAAAAAAAAAAGAAGAGCAATTTCAAAACAGGGGAGTGAAGGGCTGATGAAAAATAGCTGATGAAAAAAAACACCTTAGGAAAAGGCAAGAATGTTCAAATTGAAGAGACTCTCTGAAAGCTAGGAAAAACAAAAGCAAACAGACCCACAGTTGGATGTGTTTTGGTAATTTTTGTTAATTTCCTTGATGAAGAGAGAGTCATGAAGCATACAAAGAGAACCCCTCTCCCAACCACCCCTACCCCAAAACAGACAAAAGCAAAAATCAGATTTTTCATCACACATATCATTCCCTCCCCTCCCCATGCTTCATTGCTGGGAGACTCCAAATAACAAACAAACAAAAAACCATGACTCTGTAATTAGATCTTGCCAAAATCTTCCCATACGCATCCTTTTTCACAGGATGTTAAACTGCATCCCCTCTTTTTCTCTCATGTGATGTCTCATAGAATGACTGGAAAGAACACTGGACTGAGAAATACAGTTTTGGATTCTGGTTCCTACTCTGTCATAACCAAACTTCAGCATTTTCAATTAGTATGTTCTGTCATTTTGGACTTCGATTTCCTTTCATGTTAATCAATTTGAATTAGTTGATATAACATTTGTGCTAGCTGTAATATATATATATATATATTTAACTGTGAAGTTGTCCAAAACATGTCTTACAATTGCCACAGAGTTTGAGGAGTAACTTTGCAATTTGAAGTAGGAACCAGAATGCCATGGACATGTGAGGTTTGTTGTTGTTGTTGTTGTTGCTTTCAATGCTATTGTTGTTTCATTCAAAAGTATATCCCAGTAACCTTCTAATACATTTCAGACTGGCCATAAGATATGGAAGCACTTATCATGCTTACCTAGAGTTTTGGTATTATTGCCATAATTTTAACTTGAATAGAAATGTCTTGAAAGTAATTACCATCTGCAATTTTAAGACCCATGACTGCTAGACCAATTAATGAACAATTTTCTGATTAGTAATATTCTAAGTCAACAGAAAAATGTTGAATAATTTAAAAGAAAGGCTGATAAATCAAAATACTTTAAGCAAAGCTATTTTTATATATTACAAGAAAATGTTTGTAGTCTGTCTAATCATAATGTTTTCATCCCATATTCAGTATTCCTCAGTGAAATCACGAATTTGGTACTAACCAGGGTCTTCATAAAGAACAACTTCTTTTCTTAACTCTCTTCTCTTTTCAAAGAACAACAGACTAACTATAGGGATAATCTAGCTATTTTACAGAGTTTTAATGCTCCCTTCAGGATGAGTGTATTTAACAATGGATCACCGTCAACTCTAAGGATATAGCAGTCAAGTTTTGCATAGAGCAATCTTTCATCAGTGACTATATGCTAGAGTAAAGGCTTTGATCATTAAGTTTATAGATTATTTCAAACTAGGTAAGGTGAATAGTTTGGAAAGTAGGACCTAATTCCAAAGTTGCTTTTATAAATGAGAGATCACCAGGACCATTTAGAATGAAGTTCATTAAAGTTCATTAAAGCACTCCTGACATGTACAATTGCTGAGCTTGTGGGTAAGTATAATACTTGAGCTTGTGGCAGTGGACATTACACATAAGCCACTTGGACTAGGAGACAGTGGTATAAAGGGCAATTCAATCATCACAGTGTGCCTCACTTGATGCTATGGGAGGCAGTGTAGGGAAAGGGACCCTGTTTTAGAAACATTGATTTTGAGGACTTTAAATGACCTCAGAATTCACTTTGGCCGATACCTTAAAAGCTTGTTACTATTGGTCCAAAGGAAAATATGACGTGAGAATATGTCATTTATAAAAACAAACCTAGAATTTTAATTTTTCCCAAATGATGTGGATTCACAAAGTACAAAGCAAGAATTAGCCACAAGTTGTTAGACTTCTTTATCCCTCAAATTGATAGAAACACAGTCACTACTTTGACTCATGGTGGTATTTATTACTATTTAGCCATTTTCATTGTGGAAGAAAGTGAAATGTATGACATTATATATGTGTTAGAAATCCTAGTGTTGTATCCAGTTGTAGAAGAATATTATTAATTTATACCCCTATTCTTCAGTTTTATTATTAAATATTTGTAATAATATTTGTGTGCTTGAAATGAAATTTTGATGATAAATCCATAAAACATTAAGATATTCTAATATGACTTGTTTACTGATTTTCAGAGCTCTTCAAAAATAATAATAAAATACTCTCAATTTGTGAAATAAAGCATGTAATGAGAATGTCACCCAGTAGCACTTACAATTTTAAGCAGTCATTAAAGTGACTTAATATTATGGTGATATACAATAGGAAAAAAGGAAAAGAGGATTCTTAAAATCAGGCCATATTCAAGAGTAATAGCTTTCATAGGAGGAGTTTGAACACAGATATCCAAAATGTAGATACATATTAAAGACAACACTGCAGAGCTCAGGAAAAGACCTGCTAAACTAATAAAATACGGTAATAGAACTCAGTTGGATTAGTAATGATCTTATAAGATGAGATTTGCTGATATCTTAATGTTAGAGACCATAATGAATTGAAACCAATATGAACTTTAAGTGCAATTATGCATTCCTCCAAACGGTAACACAATAGCAGGGGCTATTGGCTTATTTGGGGGACAATGCAACTCTTCTCAGTTTTTTGAAGCCATTGTTAAAGATGCAATCCTATAGATAATTTTCAAATATCCTATAACAATAGAAAGAATAAAATCATCTTTTCTGTGTTTAAGCTCCACAGAGTAAATATGTGTCGGTGATTATTCTATTACACTCTTCTCTATTCCAGCTTTGGGATTTGTGTATGGCCCATAATAAAGCTCTATTACTATTAAAGGAATGAATAATCTAGTTCATTGGTCAGTACTATAGAAAATAACAGCATTGAGTTTTGGGATGTAACTGCTCAGTTTTAGGGTTTCACTACTTAATAATGTCATTCAGGCCTCAGGGATTTCACAGTCTATTGGGAAATCAGGCTTAGGAACAAATTATAGCAAATAGCGTGATAATAAAAGTTTGTACAAAGTACTAAGCCAGTATGGAATGTCCAACTCGTGCCTTGGCAGTTTGAGGACTTCCCAGGGAGGCTTTTCATGAACTTCTGTATCTTCAAGAAAAATTAGTTTGATGAGTTTCTGGTAGATTTAAATTTTATTTGAGGTGATCGGACCCTAAGTTAAATCAATGCCTACCTCTTAACTATTTACCCAGACTTATGTCCATTCATTCATGCCCAAATATTTTTTTACTATTTATCCATACGTGCTTGAGATAGATAAATAAAACTGCTCCCCTAGAAGCTAGATAAAAAAAAAAAAAAGCAACAAAATACTATCGATGTTTTCTATGAAATATCTAAAGCAGAGGCAGGGGCATAAGTCAATGTTATAAGCCATTATAGGTTTATGCACAAGTTCCCAAGAGAGAATTAACTCAGCCTACTTGTGAGGGAGGGGGTATGGACTGGTCACAAAGGATCACCAGTTAAGATAACAGCTAAAATGGTACTAAAAGGTTGCACAGGAGTCAGCTAACTAGATGGACCGTGGAGAGAAAGCAAGGGATGTTTTCATGAGAAGGGGGCTACTTAAAAAAGAAAGAACCTCCAAAAGTTCAAGAGATTTCTTTGTTCACCCAGCTGCAATGTGTTGATATATTTGGATAGCAAATTGGGTTGCTATGTTCTTTGGCCGTATTTATTCTGAAAGTAGCTGGCCAGTGAGGATTTTAAGTAGAGCAAATTTTCACATTAACAGAACATTGAAAGAAGAGTGCAGAATGCTTTGGAAAATAAGTAACTTGGAGGAAGTTAGAAGACATGTAGTATTTTAAGAAATTCAGAGTGTCTAAACCAATGTAGTAGTAGTGGGATGAAGATGTGGTTACATCTACTCAGGAGAAAAAAAAATAACTAATAGTATTTTTGTTGTTTCCATTCTGCCTTGTTTCATAAAATGTTTATGTAGCTTATAGGAATATTTCAAACACAACAGGAAATCATATTAGGTCATAAGATTACACTACTCTAAAGAGGGTGAGTGACTGATCAATTAGCAACTGGGCCAATGAAGACGGGATGATAGTGCCTTGGGTTTTTGCTTGGAAAATAGGGCAAGCCGAGTTCTTCATTACTTAAATAAGAAGTAACATGGGAAAATTAGCTTACCTGGAGAGAAAGAAAGTTTGTTTTTGTATGTGTTGAATTTGAGATATCTATGAATCATCCAGATGAGAGTGTCGAAATGACAGTTGGATATTTTTGCTTAAAATTTAGGATAATGGATTGAGAGACATTAACAAACATGGTATAGTATCAAATATGTGCTTGAAAACTTCTGAATGAAAACTATCCCAAAACTCAGTAGTCTAGAGCAAGTACTTATTTTTGGTGCTGGACCTGTGGATTATATGTGGCTCTGCTGGACTAAGTAAGTTAACACTTGTCTTTGGCCTGTAAATCATCTCAGTACTACTTCACTTGTCTCCTTAACCCAGGACTAGACATTTCCCAAGGGATGTTCCTCTTATAATGGATGGCAAAGATGCAAAAAGAGCTAACAAAAGCTCATGATGTGTCTTGAGGCCTCAGTGTAGAGTACACCTACCAAACTACCTTGTGGTAATACTCCATTGAGCAAAACAAATCACATGGACTAGCCAGTCATCAAAGGGGCCAGGAAGTAGACTCTGCCCAGAGGACACTATGGAAAGGGAGAATTCTCAACAAAAATACAATTTCTCATATGTAATTGTTTGGATCAGTAGGGTTGGGTGACATCATTCACAGGGGTGAAGTAAAGAGGAGACGATGAGAGCACACTCAGAAACACTAATGTTTGTGTGTTTAATTTTTTTAATATTTTATTTTTGAGAGAGAGAAAGAGCATGAATTGGGGGGGAGGGGAAGAGAGAGAGGGTGACACAGAATCAGAAGCAGGATCCAGGCTCTGAGCTGTCAGCACAGAGTCTGATGCGGGGCTCGAACCCACGAACTGCGAGATCATGTCCTGAAGTCGGACGCTTAACTGACTGAGCCACCCAGGTGCCCCAGAAACACTCATGTTTAAGGAATAAACCCCAGAATGAAAATAAAGGATGTAATAAAATTAGGGAAATAGAGAATCCCTGAAGCCAAAGAAGGGGAACTTCAGTGAGTAGGATGAAGAAAACATTATGTCATCACATGCAGAGTTCAAATCGGGATTGAAAATGTCTTTTGCTTAGTAATTTGGTGTTAATCAATGAGAGCAGTTTCTGGACAATGGAGGCAGATGCAAATTGTAGCAAATCAAGTGGAAGGGAATGAAGTGGGCATCACTATAAACTACCTCTTTGCAAAGCTTGTCGGTGAAGGAAAAATGGAGGAGGGGGTCT
Source organism: Panthera uncia (assembly GCF_023721935.1). NCBI lineage: Eukaryota > Metazoa > Chordata > Mammalia > Carnivora > Felidae > Panthera > Panthera uncia. The sequence goes on along the minus strand of NC_064816.1, from coordinate 89,498,808 downwards.
GAAGTGGGCAGACTACCTGTGTTGAGAGAGTGATACTCTTCTAAAACCTCTCATAATGTTAGGCCAGTTGGAAAATAATTTATTTGAAAAGGATAATAAATCACAAACCCTAGATTTTTATGACCATATCTTGAAATCCATTTAAAGTAGTTAACTATATAGAACAAAAATGATTTATTTTAGTCACAAAAGTTTTATTCCCATGTGCCAGGTATTACATTATTAAGATGTAGATGTAGAAATATAAATAAAACCTGATTCTGAAATTCAAGGAAATTCCCAGATGAAATACCTATGTGTCTAGAGTTATGGTTGCAAAGCCTGTGTGTGCGACCATCAATTCACTTGAGAAATTCTTCAACTATATTTATATGAGCCTTAAAAATCATGTGATTTACTCCAAACCACTCATTTTCCAGATTTATTCCAACGAATGAAATTCAATTGAATGGACCAATTTTAAGGATTTCCATTGCTATAAATGTATGACTCCATGTCTGATGTTTGTGGCTTTAAAATGTAGAAGTGTCAGCAAAGATTACTGCTCTCTGATGGAAACCATCAAGAAAGCTGGGGAATGTGTGGAAAAAGTGAAAGAGAAAGAAAATTTTGTATTCCAAATAGGATCGGAAAGGATGAGTTCAAGATAATTCTACATACATATGCTTAGAAGTCAAGGCATTTGGAACCATTACTTACCAAGAAAGACTGACAGGTGATGGTATTTATAAAAATTAATCAGTTTTTAAATCTCTCCTCTCATTTATCACTCCTCAGAAGCATCTAAATAGGCTCTTTTCCCCTCTAAATCTTTGATACTCTGGTTTATCCAATGTTATCTACAATCACCAAATCATCATCAAATTCTTAAGGCGATAGGTAGTTGTTGTAGCTTAAATAGCTTAATGAGCTTCAGACCATTAGCAAACAAATTTTAATGCTGAAAGAGCTAAGAACTTGTCCTGATTTTTTTTAATGTTGAGTATAGTTGACACACAATGTTACATTAGTTTCAAGTGTATACCATAGTAACATCTCCACATATTATGCTATGCTCACCACAAATATAGCTATCATCTATACCATAAAGGCCATTAAAATATCATTGACTCTATTCCCTACCCTGTACCTTTTATTCCCATGACTTACTCATTCCATGACTGAAAGCCTGTATCTCCCACTACCCTTTAACCATTTTGCCCATCTCCCCAACCCCCTTCCCTCTGGCATCCATCAGTGTTTTTTTTTTCTCCATATTTATAGGTCTATTTCTGCTTTGTTTTGTTTTGTTAGATTCCAGATATAAGTGAAATCATATGGTATTTATCTTTTTCTGATTTCACTTAGGTTAATATCCTCTAGATCCATCCATGTCATTGCAGGTGGCAAGATTTCATTCATTTTTAGGGCTGAGTAATATTCCTCTGTGTGTGTGTGTGTGTGTGTGTGTGTGTGTGTCTGTGTGTGTGTGTGTGTTCTTTATTTCTCTTTGATGGAAATTTAGGTTACTTACATTTCTTGGGTATTGTAAATAATGCTGCAATAAGCATAGGGATGCATATAGCTTTTTGAATTATTGTTTTTGTTTTCTTTGGATAAATGCCCAGTAGTGGCATTACTGGATTGTTTGGTATTTCTATTTTTAATTTTTTGAGGAACCTCATATTGTTTTCCACAGTGGGTGCAGCAATTTACATATCCAGTGGATGAGGGCTCCTTTTTCTCCATATCTTTGCAAACACTTGTCATTTCTTTTTGAGTCCAGTCATTCTGACAGGTGTAGGGAGTTACTTCATTGTGGGCTTGATTTGCATTTCCTTGAAGATGAAAAGAAAAAAATGCTGATGAATCCAATTTCGTCAATACTGAGAACTTAACATTTGGCCTTTAAAAAAGTGTTAGGGAAGGGTACCTGGGTGGCTCAGTTGGTTAAGGGTCTGATTTTGGCTCACGTCATTATCTCCAGGTTTGTCAGTTTGAGTCCCTCATCTGGCTTGTCTGGCTTTCTACTGTCAGTGTGGAGCCTATTTTGGATCCTCTGTCTCCCCCTCTCTCTCTGCCCCTCCCCAGCTCACATGCACTCTCTCTAAAAAATAAATAAACATTTAAAAACTAATTAAAAAAATTGGTAGGGAAATAAAGGACAAGTCAGACTCGGTGAAAATTGTGTGTATGTTTGCTGACAAAAAGCTTGTATTCATAATGTATAATTTTTTTTTAATATATAAAGAATTCTTAAAGACAAGCAATAAAATAAAGAGAAGCCGACATAAAATTTTGAGTAAAATCCTCATTAAATATGTTACTGGAGAATATGCATATTCAAAGGTATCCAGCATTATTATTCTTCAGGCATTTCAAAGTAAAACAATAAGATACCACCACATAACATAATGTCAGGCAATTGGAACTCTCATATATTGTTGCAGGAGAGGAATGTTTTCCAACCATTTTGGAAATCAGTTTGGTATTTTCCTCTATAACTTTGTGTGGTGATGATCACACTTATCACGTGAGAATGTTGTAATGTGTAATGTCAAATCACTGTGTTGTACACCTGAAACTAATAAAGTATTGCACGTCAACTCTACTTCAATTAGAAACAAATATATTTTTTAAAGCTAATTGCAGTCATATAAAAAAAGAAAACATAAGAAAAATGGTAACAAAAACTTCTAAATAAATTAATTTACTTCAGCCCTAAACTAGAAACAACTAAATAAATGTCGATCAATTGATGGATGATAAACATATTTTGTATATTCACACAAGGTAAACTACTTAGAATAACAAAGAATATGTATTAAATATAGACAAGCCCTACAACATGATACTAAGCAAAAGAAGCCAGGTAAAAAGAGTACATATTATGCCTTTATAGAGTTTTAGAATGAGAAAACAAATCTGTAGTTGAAGAAATCAGATCTGTGTTTTAGAATATAAATAGAAAAGATTTAAAAGGGAAATTAGAACACTGGGTGATAGAAAAGTTCTATTTCACATGGAACACTTAAACTGTACACTTAAAATCAGTACATTTTATTGTCTGTAAATAATGCTTCAGTACAAATGAACTAAACATGATAAGCAGAGTCAAAAGGCAAGCTATAGCATGGAAAATTTTTGTTGTGTGTCTCAGGCCTAATGCTTAATTGCTTATAGTATAAAGACAATTAATAAAAAAAAATTTAACTCTAATAACCCATAGAAAAATAGGCAATGAATAGACACGAAGTTAATATATAAAAAAATGTTTGGTACCCTCTTAGTGAAAATGTAAGTGACAAGGAGAAAACACTTTTTACCTAAATACTGGACATCAAAACGTTTGATCATACTATCAGTGAAATTTAGGGAAATGACGTTTTATACATATTTTGTTAGATGGCATTTTGACATATTTAATCAAAAGAACCCTATTGTTGAGTTAGAAATTGTACATCTAGGACTGTTGTCACTAACAAACTCACATATATCTGAGTTGATTTATATATAGGAGTATTAGTTGTAGAGTTGTTTGTAATCTCATAATGGAATAGTAATGCCCATGATACATGGCAGGCTAAATGAATTATGTAAAAGCCATGCTCTGGACTACTACAGAGCCATTACAAAGAACAAAACAGGTCTTTATGAACTACTTGGAAGGAGCTCCCAGATCCAGATATAAATGGTTAAGGGACAGAAACAAAGTGCAAGACTATACACGCACACATGCAAGCACACCTGCAGACGTAACTCTGTGCTGGAGGGCAATTTATTCAGATAGAAAAGCTGAATGCTGCTTTTATTTTGTTGGCATTCTTTGCTCAGAGAAACACTTTTTCTGAGTGTTTTGAGATTGGGGGAAAGTCCAATTTTCTAGAAGTATTTATGGTTGGAATCTTAACTAATTTTTAACATTAAATAATTGCTCCCAGTTTACTCTTCAGATATGCATGCCTATGAGAACAGAAATAATATATCATTAATCATCACACATCAACATTATGCAATTCTCAGGCATTTTTCCTGGATCCATGGAGACTTTTGATTCATTTAGAGTCCAGTCTTTGCCATGTTAAATCCCTGATGCTACTTGCAATGTCTTTCAATTAATACAGTCATTTTGTAGTCTAACACGGGAGCCCAATTCAATGACGTCTGTTGTGCAAGCCAAACATTATAATTTACTGCTAAAAAGAGATTCTAATGGTGCCAAAGGAGGAAATGCACTGTTAAATCCTGACTGTATAGAATATTATCCTAATTTTAGGTGTTGGTTTTTCTTAAATGATTTGCTGATGGTATAAAGGTGCAAAATGCTTGAGTGACTTTTTAGTGCATCCCAATTTGAAATGTTTGTATTAAGAACAAAGGAAGGGAAAGTCCCATTAGTGAAAAAAGAAAAATAAATTTGAGGGATTGAACCCAATACAGTTGGAGCGTTTTTTTCTACCTATTTTATGTGATTCCAAATATTAAATATTCCATAGATAAATTAGTGTATAGAGAAAAGTATTTAAAAACAACAAAAGTCCAAGTTTTCATTCTTGCCATAAGATTTAATTACAGCAAAAGAATATTTTTCTAAGTGTACATTAAAGTAGGGAAACTTTTTCTATTGTAGGTCATTTGCTATATAGTGATAGTGTAATGAAAGTAAAACACAAATTAATTTAGGCAGAATTCCTACAAGGAAACCACAGGTGCTATTTTATTTATCTGACTTTTATAATAAAAAGAAACTAAAGTGTTATTCTAAAAAGTATAGTAAATATTTAATATTCTTACTGAGTTTCACACTATGGTTCGTTAAGAAGAAAGTGATGGACATAGAAAGAAAGAAAATATAAATCTGGCATTAATGTGGGAGAGGGACTCAAATTCTAGAGACATACTCAGACAAATTAAGAAGTCAGGGAACACAACCGTGGAAGCACCTTCCTGGAATTAAAGAGAATGAATGGAGAGAGGTGGATAAATGAGGAGAAGGGAAGGCAGAGAGATAATTATTAGATAGACTGCAGAGGTTCCAAAGTGTTAGGTAAATTACTCTTGTCAACTGTTTCCCTGAGGCTGTGACTTCAGGGTATCATTAATTCTTCTTATCGTTATTCCTATTAAACACTCTAAGATTTCATTTGCTCTTTAGCTCAAGGAGTTCCCCTGTTGAAATGTTTTTTAATGACCTCTGGGTGTGACCACATCAATTCCAGCATAATGACTCCTGGTCAGACTCCAGACTAGAAACTTCTGTACCTGCTCTCATTTTGCAGGTTTCCTTTTTACTTGTTGCAGTTTAGGGGCTTTTCCCTCCCTCCCTCCCTCCCACCCTTCCTTCCTTCCTTCCTTCCTTCCTTCCTTCCTTCCTTCCTTCCATTACAAAAGGAATGATGCAGAGAAGGGACATTACAGATTGTAAAAGGGGAAAAAAATAGATTTATTATTGTCCAATATCTTTGAAGCACAGTGAACAGTATTTTCCTCTCATAGATTTGATTACATCTTTAAAACTACTTTCTGGGGAAGACATTTGAGCAAAAAACCCAAAGCTGTGCCTATTCAACTTTTAAACTTCAAAAATGCTTTTTATTATTCCTTAGGAAACACTAAATATTAAGGTATAATTAATTACAGGTGCATGGGTGGCTCAGTTGGTAGAGTGTCTGACTCTTGATTTTGGCTCAGGTCATTATCCCAGGATTGTGGGTTCGAACCCCACATTGGGCTCTGTGCAGGCAGCATGGGGCCTGTGTGCTTCCCCTGCTCTCTCTCTCTCTTTTTCTCTCTCTCTCAAAAATAAACATTAAGGTCTAATTAAAAATGGGGGTGCCTGGGTGACTCAGTTGGTTGAGTGTCCAACTTCAGCTCTTACGGTTTGTGGGTTCAAGCCCCACGTTGGGCTCTGAGCTAGCAGCTCAGAGCCTGAAGCCTGCTTCAGATTCTGTGTCTCCCTCTCTTTCTCTGTTCCTCCCTTGCTTGTGCTCTCTCTCTCTCTCAAAAATAAATAAATGAACACTAAAAAAAATATATGAAGGACTAGGGGCACCTGAGTGGCTCAGTTGGTGAAGCGTCTGACTCTTGATTTTTGCTCAGCTTATGATCTCACAGTTAGTGAGTTTGAGCCCTATGTTGTGCCGTGCACTAACAGCATGGAATCTGTGTGGGGTTCTCTCTCTCCTCTCTTTCTGCCCCTCCCCACCTCTCTCAAAATAAATAATTTTTTTTTTAAAAAAAGACAGAATAATTGAAGGATTGTGACATTTTGTATGAAATGCTTATATTTCACACATGTATTGTCTAACTTTTTCTTAATTAAAAACTACATTTTTAGAAAATGCCTGGCTTATACTAAATATATTTCACAATGATATTATAATCTCGACTCTAGACAAACTTCCATACTAACTTACTCCACCTGTGCCATTACTTTCTAAAAACCTAAAAGATATTCTTTTCCTGTAAACATTAATTTGATACAAACTTTATGAAAACTAGAGGATTTCTTCAGACAGCTTAATTCTAAACTGTGACTTAGTATAATTCATTTTTTTTAAGTTTATTTGCTTTGAGAGAGAGAATGAGTGTGCTTGAACACACAAACTGTGAGATGGTGACCTGAGCTGAAGACAAGTTGGATGTTTAACTGATTGAGTCACCCAGGCGCCCCTGGCATAATTTAATGTTAAGACTTGTATTTAGAAGTCTTTCCTGTTAAAAATAAATAAATAATAGACTAAACCATTTTAAAATATCATTTCTGAATAAGAAAATTTAAAAAATGGCAGCCTAGGGGTGCCTGGGTGGCTCAGTCGGTGAAGCATCCCACTTCAGGTCAGGTCATGATCTCACGGTTGGTGAGTTGGAGCCCCGTGTTGGGCTCTGTGGTGACAGCTTGGAGCCTGGAGCCTGCTTCAGATTCTGTCTCCCTGTCTCTCTCTGCCCCTCCCCCACTCATGCTCTGTCTCTTTCCCTCTCTCAAACATGAATAAACATTACAAAATTTTTTTTAAAGTAGCAGCATCGTTTAGTTTAGTTGTCTACAAAATTATATTTTGGGTTACATTCAGATATTCTCAAAGAAAATATTCCTAAATAAGTATAATTATAATAAATGGCAATATGTTTTTTTGTAGAATAATATTGATGTTATTTACACTGCATCCAACTACCTACCTGTGACCAGCTTACCATCTGGCTGTGAATTAATTGATTTTGGAAAATTGCCTATGGATGGCATTTTAAATTTGGAGAAAAGCAAAGAAATTTTGTATTTCAGGAAAGTTATTTGATTTTTTAATTTTTTCCTTCCCATTCTTTTTCTTCCTTGCTAACTTCTTTGGTATATTCAACAAGTAAAATATTTCAAAATCAAATTAGTAAAACTCATGCAATTCATAGTCATTTCAGGTTTCTCTTTGTTGGATACCTTCCTTCACACCATTAATGTTTGCATAGGAAGACAGTCCTATTTCTTTAAGAAAATATAAATCCAAGTGCATTATTATTTTATAGAAAACTCTTTGACCTCTTAAATCATGCTGTTACCTGGGAGACATTAAGATTCTTGGGAGTGATTCAAACCAAACCAAACCAATACAACTTGTTCATCAAATGTCTCCATTAAAATGCTGCTTTCCATGTTGGCCATACAGTCTGGATGGATGAATCAAGTGCTTATCAAATTGCACCTAAAGACAATCATCAACAATCACGCAATCTCTAAAACATTTGTGTATCATTATTACCAGAGCCAGAGGTGGTGAATTTAATTTCTCATAATTTTCTCTATGCAAAATAGTAGTGGTCTTCATATATAAAATCACAAAACACAATGGATTTGATTGTCCAGCCACTCCATTTAAAACCTCAGATTTTCTGTTTCCCAGATCCAGTTTGCCATATGATTGACATCCATGTGTATGAAAGAGGCATACTACTCAAATAATTGATAGTCAATGATCAAGAAGACAATAGGAACCAATGAGCTTCAGTAAAAGGAACAAAGGGAATAGATTATTCTGGCCAATTTCCATTATTTTATTCACTAGCACCATTTTCTCTTTCATTTGCAATGTTAACTGTGTATGAATTATCAGCAAATGTACCTTAAATGATAGCATTCAATTCTTTCAATTTGTGCCCATTGTTTAACAAATTTCTATAATTAAAAAGACACAGATGATAAAAATAAGTGAGATGTTTTTAACATATTCTAAATTGGCTATACCAACACAATCAGGTCAAACCTCACTGGGAAGAAAATGTAATCATTTATTTTGATTGTGACCCAAAATATTCACACTGAATGATTGTGAAATACATGTATGGTATATGTGGTGTAATTGATGCTGTAAGCTTTAAGTTTTCTTCCTCATTCAGACATCAGCCCATTCTCTACAAAACACTCTCACCATGACTTTGGAAAGATGGGGATAGTGAAAAGGGGAAAGTGCTTTTTTTTTTTTTTTTAATGGACAATGGAAATGCTTTGATTCATTAGAACAGACTATGACTGTATGTGCATGAGCATTTACTGTGCATTCAACTAAAGTTTCATAAGAGAAACGACAGCATCATATCGATAATGCTGTGACCCTGTTTCATTTAGTTTAACCGCTACTTTGTTCTAAAGAATCACAGACAGGTAATCTTAGTGCCATCCAGTCTAAACAGTTCAGGTAGGTTCTAATTTTTCTGTCAGTGTTGATCAGCTGCTAGTGGCTAGTGCTGTATTGAGCAGGATTCTCAAAACCAAGCTGGCTTTTCAGCATTCCATATGGTAATTACTTGGAAATGTATGATACACATGTGAGAGTGGTGGTACTCTCGCTATCTTACTTGATTATTTCTGATCTAGTACATTTTTTTTTTTTTCCTTTGGAGGAACCAGGCTGGGAAGGGTGAATGACATTTGTAGAGAGAGTACTGTATTCCAGATCAGGCACTCTGCTAAGCATGTTTACAGCTATTACCTCATTGACTCCTGACAGAAACTTTATGGTGGCATGATCTTCAATTTACAGAGGAGACAACTGAGTTTTAGAGAGATTAAATTATATGCTTAGGACAAAGAAGTAAAATCAAGACAGACCTAAGCACAGCAATAATAACTCCAGATCTCCTACCCCGAACCATTTTACTCTCTATCATTACTTTTCTCAGGTCAGCAGTATCAGAACTTGAAACCTATTTCTGGATTAGGATCTACTGTTTCTTACCACTAATTAATTTTTTAGCAATCACAAATGATTGGTAGGTAAAATAAAAGCAGTACTTTTTTTTTTTCTTGCAACTAAAAGTACAAGTTGCTGGAAAAATAGAGCCATAGACTTTGCCTGTTGAAAGGGACTCCAACTGTTACCTGCCCCAACCATTGTTTTTATGCTCAACTATTTCCTTCTCTATTACTTTTTATTAGTGATAACTAACTCAAAACCTACTCAAGGAAATAATATTTTATATACTTATACATTATATTGTTTTGAATTAAAGTCATTTGATTTATTCTGCCAATTACTTCCAATTCTTAAGCATATAAAAATATGTTATTTTGTGTGAAATGCTATGTAGTGGAAAGAGCTTTCCACATGGTGTCAGTTAAGTAATTTCTGGTTCTGATGTTACTACCTATCAATTTTGAACTTGTAAATAGATTACACAGTTAACCTAGGATTTTAATTTCTAAGGTATTTGATGTCTCCAACCACTATTCCAGTCTGTTCAATTCAGTAAATACTATTGGGGGTCTTTTGTGTGATGGGCATTATACAGAGTTGTGATACCACCTGAATAAACCAGAATCTTCGTTGGCGTGGGAAACAAACATGTAAATATAGATAACTATAAACATTGTTTATAAAGTTTTATAATACAATGTGATAAAAATATTTATTATGATAAAGGGACACGAAGTAAGAACAAAATCTTAAGTATGCTTCTGAGCCTCAAGTAAGAATAAATGTTTATGTGCTTTAAGAACAAAACTACACAAAGACAAGTAGTATATTATGATAATTATTATCATTACCCTGAATATACTTCTTAGTCTTTTAGCCCCAGAAAATAGCAGAAATTCACGTTGTCTTAAAAACAAAAGATTAATTATTGTAAGAACTTGTGGATAATTGCAGTAGGAGTCACAATTAACATAATCACCTTTGAAAAATTACTCTAACATGGTTGTGCCTTAAAATGATGGTGCTTTTTTCTTTTAAAACTCCAACTTACTACTTTTATTTGTTTTTATTTTTATTTTATTTTATTTTTTTGAGAGCAAGAGAGAGAACATGCATGCAAGCAGGGGAAGGGGAGAGAATTGCAAGCCGGCTCTGCATTGTCACCACAGAGCCTAACACAGGGCTCGATCTCACAAACTGTGAGATCATGACCCTGAACAGAAATCAAGAGTCTGACACTTAAGCTACTGAGCCACCTAACCTAAAATGATGGAGCTTTGGATACGGCCATAGTCAGAACCATCATTCTAGACTGGAGAATTCACAACTGTATTGACATAATACTATAAAGGTGTTTCTTTTTAATATGAAACAAAACATAAAGAGAAAACAAATTATGAATGAAGAAATTCATACAAATTCCATTATTCCTTGAAGACACATTTAAGTGTAAAGTAGGAACCCACGGTAATCCTTTAATCTCAGTGGCCACAAGTAACCCTCTAAAATCAGAATTAATACTTACTTTTGGAGCATGAGGACAATCTAGTGTCAAATGTACTTCATTTTATTTTCTTGAACCAAAAATTTTGATGTTTGTATGGGACTAATGCAGGCTAGTCTGCTTTTCCTCCGCTGTAATTTACATTTCAACCAGCAGCTCTTTACCATCAGATCAAGCAAGTATTACTGTAATCTGGAATTAAAATGAACAGATCTGAATACTTCTTCTAAAGGAATAGATTTGTATTAATCAATTTGTATTCACTGAACTGATTGTGACAAAAAAGTATGGCAGAGTATCGGTCTCGTTAGGAGATGTTGATCATTAAGTTACATATGTGTTCTTTCACGCATGTATCTTTCATTTAGTCAACCATTCAACAAATATTTTTTGAGCACTGATGTAGAGAACAATCTCTGTAAGGTGTTAGGGATACAACAGTGAGGAAGGAAACTGACACGGCCTCTGTCTTTATAGAACCTAACACCATGGGAGAGATCTAAATTCAATAAGTAAATAAGAATATATTATAAGTTGTGATACATAGGGAAAGAATACGGTGAAAATAACAGGGATCTGTTTTAAATAGGGTGGTCACAGAAGGCTTTTATGAAAGTTGGTATTCAGTGGGAGATATATTGGATAGTAAGGAGCTCACAAAGTGTGGAATAAAAAGTGAAAGTAGATTTAGTCAATGTAGGTTGTATAATGGGCAGAGGCATTTGCAGAAGTATTAAGACAAGAAAAAGAATACTGCTCTTGGGTAATTGAAAGGTGGTTAGCATGCTGGAAAACAGAGAAAAGAACCAGAGGGAAGGCAGAAGTGGCTAGAGCCAGGTTACACAGGATGCTGTTAGCCATAGTCAGGAGTTGGGATTTTGTTGCCATATAACATGTTGAAATCTAGAGGTCTGCATACAAATTGAACTCATTAAATCATTTGTGTGGCCCTATATTGTATTATAAAAACTTGCACTCTTTTATTTGTTCAGTCGCTCATTCATTACTTAATTTCTTGATTCCTTCCTTCATTTTCTGAGTGCCAAACTTTATGTATCAAGAATCAAAGAAATTGTAAGAAAGCCTCTCCTCCTTCATAAGACCATAATAAATAGGGATAGGCAGATTTTTAAAAATACACATTATATTATAATATAAATTGTGTTAGTAATAAAATTTCAAGTGCAATAATACTTCATTAAGTGTTTAGATCATCAGGGATGTCATTCAGAGTCAGGAAAAGGTTTTTAGAAAACATGTTTGCCCTGGACCTCTTGAAGTCCACAGTACACATATACCAAGTAAGTCAGGCATTCCAATCGGTGTGCCCAGCACTGGGGAGTTTGTTCAGGGAATGTATCTGGCATGCATTGTGCAAAGGAAGGAGATGAGTTTCAATAAATGGATTGGAAACAAATTGTTAACCTGTTTTAATACCAACTACAGTGTTTTGAATAGTCATCTATCAGGCCAAAGAATTTTCAAGTGAGAACATGACCTAATAAGGGGATGAATTTTAGGATGATATTTTTAGTTTTTTAGGATGACTACTGTGGCCTCTAACTCAGGCCACCATTTAGCTCCCAGAGTTAATATGCTCTTCCCTTCATATGTATATCGAGATTTTATGGCAGTCATACTTTATCATGGGTATCATCCTCATGAGATCCCTAAACAGTCACAAACCTAAATTCATTATAGACACTTGATACATGCTGATTTGTTCTTATGTTAGTTTTCTATGGCTGTTGTAACAAATTATCACAAACTCAGTGGCATAGAAAAAACACAAGTTACATTTTTACAGTTTTAAATTCAGAAATCTGAAATCAAGAAGTTGGCAGAACTGTATGCTTTCTGGAAACTTCAGGAAAATCTGTTCAACTAGCTTCTAGAGGCCACATGCATACAATTGCTTATGGCTCCTTCTTCCACTTCAAAAAGCCTGTCACTCTAACCTCTGGTTCCACGGTCATATCTCCTTTTTCTGGCTTTAATCACTTGTAATTACTTTGGCCCACCTAATAACACAGGTTAATCTTCCCATCTCAAGGTGGTTAACTTAATATTATCTGCAACGTCACTTTTACCCTATAAAGTAGCATATTCACAGGGTACAGGAATTAGGATGTAGACATCTTTGGGGACATTATTCAGCCTTCCACAGTTCTGCAAATGTCATTGTCAAATTGTGAGTTCTGAACTGTTGGGCCCCCAATACTTGATTGAAAATTTTTCTCTTCTCAACAGAGAGTGAGATGGCAGAGCTTCAGAGGCTCTGAGTAGGAGACAAAAAGCTGCATGATTTTGCTTTACTTTTCTACCAGTTGCATTTTACTAAAGTGACACTGTCCCATTGAAGGGAATAAGGGAGCCTTTGAAATACTGCCATGTGCAGGATCCCGTGATGCTAAGATCCAGAAGAGCTTTCATTCCCATCTTTCTTCCTCAGAAGGGAGTCGTCACTCTGTTGGAAGCCTCTTTGAAGCAGCCACAGCTTTGGGGTTGCTGAGTGCAGGGACTTCTCAAAAAAAAAAAAAAAAACAAAAAACCTCCTCTTTTCATTTCCTGTCAACGAGGAGTCCTAGTTCAAAAGACTGCTCTCTCTTTCCTTAGTTTTTCATATGTCTATTAATAGGACAGTGCCAGGCTCTGACCAGTTGATAGATTCATGAGACTAATGAGAATGGGATTAGGTTACCAACTTTCCTGTCTCATTTGTGCAATTATGAGTAACACAATGGAGGTATAATGGCTCCATGCCTTTTAGTAAGATCTTATTCTTGAGGACACCAAGAAGTTTTAAAAAGCTTAAAAAGTAAGCCACTAATCTTTACACTTTAATTGGCAAGGATGTGGGAAAACTATTACCTCATTTCAAAAAATAAAGCTACATCTGTACAGGTGGTCAAACAACCAGCCTGAAGATTTATATCTTCTCCTTCTTCTTCTTTTTGTAAGTTCAGATGGGTGATCATTTAGTGCCATGTCTGAAAAACACTTGAAACAAAGGAGTCACTGAGCAAGTTTAACCCTAGTTGTTAAGTCACTGTGGCTGACTTGTGGAAGCCCACATACCTGGGCAAAGCAGTAGCTATATTTGGAATAAATGAAGACTGGCTGAATGTCGAAACAGTTAAGGTCCAGAATCCAGGTGTGTACGTATATAGCAAATATTTAGGAACAGTAAAGTGCCTAGATTTGGGGGCATAGATACACTTCTTTCTAATTCCCTATTAAGGATTGGCGGTTGTGAAAAAACAGAGAGGTGATTCTGGACTTATTGGTTAATGATGTGAAAGGGCCAGAAGCTCTAAGTAAGGTTTACAAGGAGGTTAGTAAATTGATTTCCAAGTCTATAGTCCTCTCAACTCATTGCCTTTCTTAGTTAAAATTTAAATTTTACTACCAGCTCGTGAAATTTTGACCCATTGTCTACAATACAATTCAGTGGACTATTATTATTACTTTAAAGAAATATCTGATGACTTAAACCTGGTCCCATGTCTTCCAGTTCAACAATCAGGAATTTGAGATTTTCAGTTTCTGTGGCAAACCAAATAAATGTCCCTCATTCTCAGAATTGAATCATGTTATTCCCAGAGTTAAAAAGGAAATCTCATATTTTTTAGTAAAAATATTTTCTTTTTAAAAAATTCTTAACTTACAGAAATATTTTGGAAATCAGAATTTTTTTCCAGGAAAAAATAAGTAATGATTAAGGTTATTGATGAGCTTTTTAAAATCACACTGTGGCTTAGCTTGTAAGCCTTCTAAGTCCCTTTGAGGTTTTTAATGAGGGAATAGATGAGGTGTGAAGAGGTTCTAGTTTCTGGTGAAAGTGAAAATGGAGAGGGCACTGGGGTGTGGAAGGTTTACAAGTCAATAGGGACCTAGAAATAATTTTCCATTTAATACTACTTTTATTTCTCTGGGTAATAACCTCTGAGAGTCCAACACAAGCTGTGATAAATGAGTTTGCTCACCTTTGGTAGATGTTTTGTAGACTAAGAGGATGCTGTTAACAATCTTAGTGCTTTTTCTTTGTCTTTATAAACCATGCTTATTATAAGGTAATGGAACTTAGGCATTCTACACTTTTCTAGAAGCATATTTTATTAGTTTACATACTAATTTTCATTACATATTTCTGGAGGGTATTTTGAAAAAAATATGTACATTTTTAGGAATGTTGACATAACATTTTACATACCAATTCCTCTTCTAGGAATTTTCTCTAAGAAATACTCATAGATACATGCAAAGATTTATGATCAAATATGTCCTTTGTTGTTTTCATAAAAATATCAGAAAAATTAGAAACAATCTATATGTTCACCATATGATTTGGTTAAAGGCAATGTATTTTTCTGGATCTAACCAGGAGATAGATACACACAATAGATGAAATGGGTGGTTTAATATAAAGAATAATTAAACTCTGATAAAAAGAGTAAGTAAATTTTACATATTTATTATGTATAGTTTATATATAAATGTATAAATATAACAACTATATAATTAAATTATATAGATATATACAACTATATAACTAAATCATGCACACACACATTTATCACGCACACACAAAAAGAAGAAACGGAGCCAGAGATTGATTCAGACTTCATTGAAGAAGGTATAGTCCAGCTCACTGGATAGCAGAGACAGGACAGCCCATCTGTAGTCACTGGACAAGCAGGAGGCAA
Source organism: Panthera uncia (assembly GCF_023721935.1). Lineage (NCBI taxonomy): Eukaryota > Metazoa > Chordata > Mammalia > Carnivora > Felidae > Panthera > Panthera uncia. The sequence continues at coordinate 89,483,437 of NC_064816.1, read as the reverse complement.
CCCACTAGAATGCAGGCATAGAGTTGACATTCACTAACTAGTGGTAGAAGTGTACAGAGGGGTGGGAACACTGTGAGCTAAAGGAGAACTATACAATGCTACCGGACAAACAGAATCTTGTCGGTCATAGGCAGGCTGTGCAAGGGACCACAGAGAGAAAAACAGCTCCATGGGCTCCCGCCAGGTTGCAGGAATGTTGCTCAGGAACTGCAAAAGGAATTGGGGCGCTCATGTGGATGAAAGGCCTTTAGAGCAACAGTTTTCTGGATCAAGGAAGGCATGGGAAGTTTATCTCCAGGCTAAGGCTGTAAGGTTGCCAAAAGCTCTCATGGTTTGGGTCAATTGCTAATAGCAGAACTCTAGGTAATATCCTTTCAGCCACATTTCTGACATTCCCACACTGTGCTGCAGCTGGAAAATGCTAGAGAGCCCCTTCCTTCTGCAATTTTTTCTCTACATCCTCTGAGAGAGGTTAACATCATGTTCACATTAAAGGAGAAATATTTAAAGGAATTCCATCTATTAGGACAAATATCGAAGGGTGAATTTAGAGGTAATAAATTAATAATGCACACATGATGGTAAAGCAAAAGATAGTATTAGGTAAACTGTATAATCTTGGAATCCATAGTGTATGTATTATGTATTCCTTTGGAGCAAAGAGGTTTGTTTAAGGTCCAGTATAAATGTTTTGACTTCCCTAAGCTGAGATTTTTTTCTGATGTAACACAACTCACTTGGTGTTGAGGTTTTATGTGACCCTCCTTGAATCATCCTAAAAGAAATGGAGTTTGGGTAACTGACAGATATCACTGCCGTGAGTCCTAACATACTTTGTCGTTCACCCAGGAGTCTCTTGTCTTCTGTGAACAACCGTAACATATGACATAAATACTTTAAGTTGAAAGCAAGGTAAAATTTTAGACACTTCTCTGTTCTTGACTCATATTAACTAGCTGAATAACTAAATACACTAGAGTAATTTCTAGAACTGGCAGGTGCTATTAAAAAGATAAAAGGTGGGGGGCACATAGTGGCTCAAGTGGTTAAGTGTAGGACTCTTAGTTGTGGCTCAGGTCATGATCTCATGGTTTGTGAGTTTGAGCCCCACGTTGGGCTCTTTGCTGACACTGTGGAGCCTGCTTGGGATCCTCTCTCTCTCTCTCTCTCTCTTTCTGCCCTTCTCCTGCTCTATCTTTCTCTCTCAAACTAAATAAACTTAAAAAAAAAAAAGAAAATTGAAGAATAGAACAGAATGATTAGGGGAACTCCTTAGGAAAGTGGGTAAAGAAGGCTGCTTTGAGAAACCAACTCAGAGTTGAAACATGAATAATGAGAAAGAAAATGCCATAGTAAAATTTCAGTCAAGTCAAAAGAATTACATGACAAGAAGAGCAAATGCAAAGCCCCTGAGAGGGCATAAGTGTTGGCCTGTTTGAAGGAAGGCTAGAAAGTCAGTGTGATGGAGAGTACTGAATGAGGGAGTGACAGGGGTGGAATTCTCAGGGGAGGTAAGCAGCAGGACCAAACCCTGAATATACCGCAGGCCTCAGTGAGGATGAAAGTCAGTGGAGGGTTTTAGGATGGGTGGGATGATCTGATTAATGTTTTACAAGGATGACTCTGGCTGCTATAAACAAGTAGGAACAGAAGGATTAAGGGTTGAGTTAGAAAACTGTTAGGAGAAAACCAACATAAGGAAAGCTTCATGATTATGGCTAGGATCACAATTATCTTATAAATGAGAAAATAAACAAAAATCCAGTACTAAAAATTCATTGGCAGCATTTAAAAATAACAGGTGGATGACTTCAAGACATAAAGTATAAAAAGTAATGGCCAAGGAGAAACAAAGATTTTATCATGACTCTGCAAGGTGCTTAACTCCATACTTAGAGATCAGAAGTACTTTTGTAAAAGATGAATCAGCAAATCCAGTAAAGTCTGATAGTGTTCATCTAACATAGGAAATGGGTATGAGAGATAGCTGGAGGTGCTGGCTTGAAGATGGCTGTGTAGGAGGACGCTGGGCTCACGGCGTCCTGCTGATCACTTAGATTCCACCCACACCTGCCTAAATAACCCAGAAAACCACCAGAACACTAGCAGAATGGATTCTCCAGAGCCAAGCATAGACGAGAGGCCCACAGAAGAGGGTAGGAAGGGCAGAGAGGCGGTGCGCGCTACACGGACTGGTGGGAGGGAGCTGGGGCGGAGGGGCAGCCCGCTGGCAAAGCAGAGCCCCCGAGTCTGGCTGGCAAAAGCGGAGGGGCCAGATGGAGTGTGTTCTGACAGCAAGCGGGACGTAACATCTGGAAGGTTATAAGTTAAAGGCTCTGCTTGGACAGTGGGAGGGTGAAGGACAACGGGAGGGAGAGTTGTTGAGCCCCGGACGACAGAGCACAGCTTGGCGGGGAACAAAGGTGCTCGCCAGCGCCATCTCCCTTGCCCATCCCCCAGCCAAAATCCCAAAGGGAACCAGTTCCTGCCAGGGAACATGCTTGCACCGCACAAACACCCAATACTGTGCTTCTGCGGATCCATCCCTCTGGTGGAAGGTCTGACATCCTCCCGGTGTTGCAGGGCCCCTCCTGAAGCGGATCACCAAAGGAAAAGTGAGCTGAGCCTGCCCCTCCCACCCGTGTACCTTGCCGATCCACCCCAGCTAATACGCCAGATCCCCAGCACTACAAGCCTGGCAGTGTGCAAGTAGCCCAGACAGGCCACGCCACCCCACAGTGAATCCTGCCCCTAGGAGAGGGGAAGAGAAGGTACACACCAATCTGACTGTGGCCCCAGAGGTGGGCTGGGGGCAGACATCAGGTCTGAATGTGGCCCAACCCGCCAACGCAAGTTATTCAAGACAGCACAGGGGAAGTGCCCCGAAGTTCCTCACCACTCCAGGGACTATCCAAAATGACGAAACGGAAGGATTCCCCTCAAAAAAACCTCCAGGAAATAACGACAGCTAACGAACTGATCAAAAATGATTTAAACAATATAACAGAAAGTGAATTTAGAGTAATAGTCATAAAATTAATCACTAGGCTTGAAAACAGTATAAAGGACAGCAGAGAATCTCTTGATACAGAGATCAAGGAGCTAAGGAACAGCCAGGAGGAGCTAAAAAATACTATTAATGAGCTGCAAAATAAAATGGAGACGACCACAGCTTGGATTGAAGAGGCAGAGGAGAGAATAGGTGAACTAGAAGATAAAATTATGGAAAAAGAATAAGCTGAGAAAAAGAGAGATAAAAAAAATCCAGGAATATGAGGGGAGAATTAGAGAACTAAGTGATGCACTAAAGAGAAATAATCTACGCATAATTGGTATTCCAGAGGAGGAAGAGAGAGGGAAAGGTGCTGAAGGTGTACTTGAAGAAATAATAGCTGAGAACTTCCCTCAACTGGGGAAGGAAAAAGGCATTGAAATCCAAGAGGCACAGACTACTCCCTTCAGATGTAACTTGAATCGATCTTCTGCATGACATATCACAGTGAAACTGGCAAAATACAAGGATAAAGAGAAAATTCTGAAAGCAGCTAGGGATAAACGTGCTCTAACATATAAAGGGAGACCGATAAGACTAGTGATGGATCTCTCTACTGAAACTTGGCAGGCCAGAAAGGAATGGCAGGAGATCTTCAATATGATGAACAGAAAAAATATGCAGCCGAGAATCCTCTATCCAGCAAATCTGTCATTTAGAATAGAAGGAGAGATAAAGGTCGTCCCAAACAAACAAAAACTGAAGGAATTCGTCACCACTAAACCAGCCCTACAAGAGATCCTAAGGGGGATCCTGTGAGACAAAGTACCAGAGACATCGCTACAAGCATGAAACCTATAGACATCACAATGACTCTAAACCCATATCTTTCTATAATAACACTGAATGTAAATGGACTAAATGCGCCAACCAAAAGATATAGGGTATCAGAATGGATAAAAAAAAAAAAAAAAAAAAAAACAAGACCCATCTATTTGCTGTCTACAAGAGACTCATTTTAGACCTGAGGACACCTTCAGATTTGAGAGTGAGGGGATGGGGAACTATTTGTCATGCTACTGGAAGTCAAAAGAAAGCTGGAGTAGCCATACTTATATCAGACAAACTAGACTTTAAAGGTTGTAACAAGAGATGAAGAAGGGCATTATATAATAATTACCACTATCCACCAAGAAGAACTAACAATTATAAATGTCTATGTGCCGAATACAGGAGCCCCCAAATATATAAAACAATTACAAACATAAGCAACCTTATTGACAAGAATGTGGTAATTGCAGGGGACTTTAATACCCCACTTACAACAATGGATAGATCATCTAGACACTTGGTCAATAAAGAAACAAGGGCCCTGAATGATACATTGGATCAGATGGACTTGACAGATATATTTAGAACTCTGCATCCCAAAGCAACAGAATATACTTTCTTCTCGAGTGCACATGGAACATTCTCCAAGATAGATCACATACTGGGTCACAAAACAGCCCTTCATAAGTATACAAGAATAGAGAACATACCATGCATACTTTTGTACCACAATGCTATGAAGCTTGAAATCAACCACAGGAAAAAGTCTGGAAAACCTTCAAAAGCATTGAGGTTAAAGAACACCCTACTAAAGAATGAATGGGTCAACTAGGCAATTAGAGAAGAAATTTAAAAATATATGGAAACAAACGAAAATGAAAATACAACAATCCAAATGCTTTGGGACGCAGCAAAGGCAGTCCTGAGAGGAAAATACATTGCAATCCAGGCCTATCTCAAGAAACAAGAAAAATCCCAAATACAAAATCTAACAGCACACCTAAAGGAAATAGAAACAGAGCAGCAAAGACACCCCAAACCCAGCAGAAGAAGAGAAATAATAAAGATCAGAGCAGAAATAAACAAACAATATAGAATCTAAAAAAACTATAGAGCAGATCAATGAAACCAAGAGTTGGTTTTTTGAAAACATAAACAAAATTGATAAACCTCTAGCCAGCCTTCTCAGAAGAAAAGGGGGATGACCCAAATAGATAAAATCATGAATGAAAATGGAATTATTACAACCAATCCCTCAGAAATACAAGCAATTATCAGGGAATACTATGAAAAATTATATGCCAACAAATTGGACAACGTGGAAGAAATGGACAAATTCCTAAACACCCACATACTTCCAAAACTCAAACTGGAGGAAATAGAAAGCTTGAACAGACCCATAACCAGTGAAGAAATTGAATCAGTTATCAAAAATCTCCCAAGAAATAAGAGTCCAGGACCAGATGGCTTCCCTGGGGAATTCTACCAGACATTTAAAGGAGAGATAATACCTATCCTTCTCAAGCTATTCCAAAACGTAGAAAGGGAAGGAAAACTTCCAGACTCATTCTATGAATCCAGTATTATTTTGATTCCTAAACCAGACAGAGACCCCGTAAAAAAAGAGAACTACAGGCCAATATCCCTGATGAACATGGATACAAAAATTCTCAATAAGATACTAGCAAATCGAATTCAACAGCTTATAAAAAGAAATATTCACCATGATCAAGTGGGATTCATTCGTCTGGTTCAACATTCGCAAAACAATCAACGTGATACATCACATTAATAAAAGAAAAGATAAGAACCATATGATCCTGTCAATCGATGCAGAAAAGGCCTTTGACAAAATTCAGCACCCTTTCTTAATAAAAACCCTCGAGAAAGTCGGGATAGAAGGAACATACTTACACATCATAAAGCCAATATGAAAAGCCCACAGATAACATCATCGTCAATGGGGAAACACTGAGAGCTTTTTCCCTGAGATCAGGAACACGACAGGGATGCCCACTCTCACTGCTGTTGTTTAACATAGTGTTGGAAGTGCTAGCATCAGCAATCAGACAACAAAAGGAAATCAAAGGCATCAAAATTGCAAAGATGAAGTCAAGCTTTCGCTTTTTGCAGATGACATATTATACATGGAAAATCCCATAGACTCCACCAAAAGTCTGCTAGAACTGATACATGAATTCAGCAAAGTTGCAGGATACAAAATCAATGTACAGAAATCGGTTGCATTCTTATACACTAATAATGAAGCAACAGAAAGACAAATAAAGAAACTGATCCCATTCACAACTGCACCAAGAAGCATAAAATACCTAGGAATAAATCTAACCCAAGATGTAAAAGATCTGTATGCTGAAAACTATAGAAAGTTTATGAAGGAAAATGAAGAAGATATAAAGAAATGGAAAAACATTCCCTGCTCATGAATTGGAAGAATAAATATTGTCAAAATGTCAAAGCTATCTACACATTCAATGCAATCCCAATCAAAATTGCACCAGCATTCGTCTCAAAGCTAGAACAAGCAATCCTAAAATTCATATGGAATCACAAAAGTCCCTGAATAGCCAAAGTAATTTTGAAGAAGAAGACCAAAGCAGGAGGCATCACAATCCCAGACTTTAGCCTCTACTACAAAGCTGTAATCATCAAGACAGTGTGGCATTGGCACAAAAACAGACACATTGACAAATGGAATAGAAACCCCAGAACTAGACCCACAAACGTATGGCCAACTCATCTTTGACAAAGCAGGAAAGAACATCCAATGGAAAAAAGACAGTCTCTTTAACAAATGGTGCTGGGAGAACTGGACAGCAACATGCAGAAGAATGAAACTAGACCACTTTCTTATACCATTCACAAAAATAAACTCAAAATGGATAAAGGACTTGAATGTGAGACAGGAAATCATCAAAACCCTAGAGGAGAAAGCAGGAAAAAACCTCTCTGACCTCAGCCGCAGCAATTTCTTACTTGACACAACCCCAAAGGCAAGGGAATTAAAAGAAAAAATGAACAATTGGGACCTCATGAAGATAAAAAGCTTCTGCACAGCAAAGGAAACAATCAACAAAACTAAAAGGCAACCAACGGAATGGGAAAAGATATTTGCAAAAGACATATCAGACCAAGGGCTAGTATCCAAAATCTATAAAGAGCTCACCAAACTCCACACCTGAAAAACAAATAATCCAGTGAAGAAATGGGCAGAAAACATGAATAGACACTCCTCTAAAGAAGACATCCAGATGGCCAACAGGCACATGAAAAGATGCTTAACATCACTCCTCATCAGGGAAATACAAATTAAAATCACACTCAGATATCACCTCACGCCAGTCATGGTGGCCAAAATGAACAAATCAGGAAACTATAGATGCTGGAGAGGATGTGGAGAAATGGGAACCCTCTTGCACTGTTGGTGGGAATGCAAACTGGTGTAGCCACTCTGGAAAACAGTGTGGAGGTTCCTCAAAAAATGAAAAATAGACCTACTCTATGACCCAGCAATAGCACTGCTGGGAATTTACCCAAGGGATACAGGAGTACTGATGCATAGGGGCACTTGTACCCCAATGATTATAGCCGCAGTCTGTGGAAAGAGCCTAAATGTCCATCAACTGATGAATGGATTAAGAAATTGTGGTTTATATACACAATGGAGTACTACGTGGCAATGAGAAAGAATGAAATGTGGCCCTTTGTAGCAACGTGGATGGAACTGGAAAGTGTGATGCTAAGTGAAATAAGCCATACAGAGAAAGATAGATACCATATGTTTTCACTCTTATGTGGATCCTGAGAAACTTAACAGAAACCCATGGGGGAGGGGAAGGAAAAAAAAAAGAGGGAGAGAGCCAAAGCATAAGAGACTCTTAAAAACTGAAAACAAACTGAGGGTTGATGGGGGGTGGGAGGGCGGGGAGGGTATGTGATGGGTATTGAAGAGGGCATCTTTTGGGATGAGCACTGGGTGTTATATGGAAACCAATTTGACAATAAATTTCATATATTAAAAAAATAAAAAGGAAATGGGTATGAGATATCTTGGAGAGCCTACATATGTGTAGAAAATATCTATGGCGCTTGCTATATTTAGGACAAGATAAAGAATACTTGTTACAACTGATAGCATAGAAATACAAAATATTATGAGACTATTATGAACAACTATATGCCAATAAACAGGATAACCTAGAGGAAGTGAATAATATTCTAGAAACATATACCCTACAAAGACTGAATCATGAAGAAATAAAAAATCTGACCAGACTAATATAATAATTAGGCAGTTTGAATCAAGTAAACTCCAAAGAGAATCTAAAACCAGATGGTGTCCCTGGTGAATTTTATCAACATTTAAAAAAGAATTAATTCGAATCCTTCTCAAACTCTTCCAAAACATCAAAGGGGTGGGAACATTACCAAACTCATTTTTTTTTCCGGCAAGCAATACCCTGATACCAAAGCCAGATAAGGACACAACAAGAAAATAAAGCTACAATGCAATATCCCTGATGCATATAGATAAGAAAATCCTTAACAAAATATTAGCAAACCGAGTTCAGTAGCATGCTAAAAGATCATTATACTATGGTCAAGAATTCATTCTTGCAATGCAAGGATGGCTTCACAGAGGCAAACTGATAAATGTGATACATCCAATTAATAGAATGAAAGATAGAAATCATATGATCATGTTAATAGATGCATAAAAAAGCATTTAACAAAATTCAATGTTCATTCACTATGAAAATTCTCAACAAATGAAATATAGAAGGAATATACTTCAATATAATAAAGTTCATAAATGACAAGTCCAAAGCTACCATCATACTTAAAATGTTGAAAACCTTTAAGATCAGGAACAAGATAAGACTGTCTACACTAACCATTCCCTTGGAATATAGTACTGGAAGTCCTGGCCAGAACATTCAGTCAAGAAAAAGAAATCAAAGGCATCACAAATTGAGAGGAAGGAGTAAAATTGTCTCTATGGATGGCATAATGTATATACATAGACAATCCTAAAGAATCCACCAAAAACTGTTAGATCTAATTCTGAATTCAGTAAAATATCAAGATACAAAATCAACACATAAAATCTGTTGTATTTCTAAACACTAATAGTGAATTATCCAAAAGAAAGAAAGAAAGAAAGAAAGAAAGAAAGAAAGAAAGAAAGAAAACAATGCCATTACACTAGCATCAAAAAGAATACAATACTTAGAAAGAAATTTAGCCAAGGACGTTACAGAGCTCTACACTGAGAACTATAAAACATTAATGAAAGAAATTAGGATATCTTTCCATTTATCTGTATCTTTATCTTCATTTACTGGGAGAATCAATATTGTCAAAATGTCTATACTATCCAAAGCCATCTACAGATTTAGTGCAATCCTTATCAAGATTCTAATAACATTTTTCACAGAAATAAAAATAAACAACTAAAATCCATATGCAACCATAAAAGTCTCTGAAGAGAGCAATCTTAAGAAGAATAAAACTGGGGGCATCACACCTCATTATTTCAAAAACTATATTACAATGCTATAGTAATCTAAACAGAATGGTTTTGGCATAAAAATAGACATGCAAACCAATGGAACAGAATAAAAACCCAGAAATAAATTCACACATACATTAACTAATTTTCAACAAAATCCTCAAGAACACATAATGGGGAAAGAATAGTTTTAATAAACGATGCTGAGAAATCTAGATAGCCACAAACAGGATAATAAAATCTGACCCTTATCTTACAGTATGAACAAAAATCAACTCAAAATAGATAAAAGAGTTGAACATAAGACATTGAAACTTAACCTGATAGCAGAAAGCATAAGGGAAATTCTCCTTCATATTGGCCTTGGCAAGGATTTGTTGATTGATTGATATGACACCAGAAACAAAGACATCAAAAGCAAAACAAAACACATGGGACCACAGCACTCTAAAAACCTTCTGCACAGCAAAGGAAACAACAAAATGAAAAGACAACCTATGCAGGAGGAGAAAATACTTGTAACACATTTGCGTGACAATGGGTTAACATCTAAAATATAAAAGGAACTCATCCAAATCAATAGAAAAAACAAATAACCCAATTAAAAAATAGGCAAATTTCCTGAACACTTTTTCAAAGACATACAAATGACCAACAAACACAGGAAAACACGCTAATCATCAAGGGAAATGCAAATCAGAACCATCATGAGTTATTATATCATATTTGTTAAGACTATCATCAAAAAGTGAAAAAGTAACAAGTTTTGGCAAGAATGTGGAGGAAAGGGAACCCGTATGCACTTGTTGGTTGGAATGTAAATTGGTACAGCGTTAATGGAAAACAATATGGAAGCTCCTGAAAAAATTAAAAATGGAACTACCATACGACCTAACAGTCCTACTTCTAGTTATATATCTGAAGGAAACAAAATTCATATCTCAAAGAGATGTCTGCACTTCCATGTACATTGCAGCATTAGTCACAACAACCAAGACATGGAAACAACCTAAGTGTCCATCTATAGATGAATGGATAAAGAAAATGGAATTATCTGTCTATTCACACAAATACACACACAATGGAATATTGTTGAGCCTTAAAAAAAGAATTAAATTCTGCCATTTGTGACAATATGAATGTCACAACCTGGAGGGCATTATATTAAATGTAATAAGCCAGACACAGAAATACAAATACTTATATTTGTAAGTAAAATATCTTATATGGGAAATCTAAGAAAAAAAGTCAGGCTCACAGTAACAGCAGAATTGTAAATACCACATGCTAGGAGGTAGGGGAAAAGGGAGATAATGATCAAAGGGTACAAAGGTTCAGGTATAAAATGATTAATTTTAGGAGATCTAATGTATAGCAGGTGACTACAGTTAATATACTCTATCTTGAAATTTTCTTAGAAAGTAGATCTCAAATGTTTTCTCACACACACACACACACACACACACACACACGGTAATTATGTGAGATGATGAATGCATTAACTTGTTTATGGTAATCATTGAACAGTGTATATATTTGTGAAAATACCTCAAATATATACAATTTTCATTTGTCAGTCATACCTCAGTAAACCCAAGGGGGGAGGAAATGATGCATTAATGGTACAGTTGGATTTATATAACTTACTACTCTCGTAAACTGCACCTTTGGCAGTTACTTAAAATGAGTCCTAGATACTCATTTTCTGCTTAAAAGATGAGGAAGAAAACATTTTAATGGCTCTTGCCCTTTTGTTTCAATTCCTATTGCAACTCCATATATGGATGCCAGGCAAGAACTTTGGGGTTCTTTGTGTAGTCTTCTGGGGCAATGCCATTCAGAGGTACATTTGCTTTGCTTTGTTTGCTGTAGCGCTGGGGGCTGTGCTAAAATATTTAGGCATATATGTAAGACGTAAAATGACTCTTCTGATTGGAGGATTCATTGCCACGCTATAAAAGCATTTCAATTTATGGTTATCTGTATTTCATTACAAATGTTTTCACTGCAGAGTTAATCAACTTGACCTGTGAGGAAGGTAGGGCCAAATGAATGACTTTCTCATTTAAACCTTCCATAGTCATTGTATGTAGCATTGTCCATTTTTGAAAGAAAAAAGTGAAATAATAAGTTTAATATTTAAAAAAAAGCATTTTTGGATGGGGGAGAAGAAATAAAATCTTATACATAATTTGACCTTTTCACCTTATTTTTTTAACAGTGATATTTTCAAAAGTTAGTATCTTATCCACCATTGCATTTTAGTTTTTATATGAATTTTTCCATCCAAGTACCCTTTGGTACCCTTTGATTTATAAACTTTATAGAAGATTATAAATCAGCGAGGGGTCAAATCACAAGGGTTGTAGAAGGAAGAAGAGTTCCAGAATATATTCATGAATACCAAAAAGAAAAAAAAAAGTTAGAAACAAGTTTGTAATTTACAGCTGCCCTGAGGCAGCAATAACTAATACACTGAAAATTTACCCATTTTATGCATCTATTTTGCTTGTTTTACTACTTTGCTTTTCATAAAAAACACATTTATTTCAGCAACTGTCACTTCTTTTGGCATTTATGTGATCTCTGAGCTATGTATGAAAATACACATATTTCTACATCACAATTTTTATTGGAAAATTATTTTACAAATTTATATCAATGCTTTTTTGTTCCATGCTAGAATTATTTTCATCATTCTTTTTTTTTCTTGTCACCTCAGAAAATCAGTCTTAAAGCTTATATAGTTTAACATCTGCTTTAAATTCGTTTTCAATTGCTGCTCAAGTGACATTGTATCATTAAGTATAAAGAGAAACAAATGGAAATTTTCAGAAAACAAATCATCCCAAAAATTATTCAATAAGAATAGCACTGTAAATATTTAAATGGACACTAGCCTCATAAATACGCCATGCGATTCACAGCTGTAACCTAATGAGTTCTCATATTGTTCCTGGGAGTCAGTGGAATAGTTTGAGCAAGTGACTACTTTCAGATATATAGTGATAGTATAAATTTGAGCAGGGTAAACAGAAACAGGTGGCCTCTGTACTTCCCAAAAGAATGGCCATGAAGAACCCAAGGCTTGGTTTTCACAATAATTTATTGAATAAAACTTTAGACATTAAGGAAGGGAATGGTAGTGGATATTTCCTGCTTGCTCAGTTTAGCATTAATTCTGAAATCTTCTGGTAGGAGCATCCACATTTTTATTTACTTTCAGATAGTATATTTCAGATGTGACTGTCTGTGTACCGGGTTTCAGAGATGGTACCTTGATGCAGGCCTACTCCTTTAGAACCTTACTTCCCATTAGATGCAATAACTGATTCAATAATTTACAGATAAGCTTCTATTTACTGTTCTGTCTTCCATATCCCTCTCAGTCTTCCTCTGTGGCATATTCTCTGTTATAACAGCCTGAAAATTGTGGAAGTTGGAAGGAGTGACCTAAAGGGATCCAGCTTTGAGGTAAAGGAAGAAAGTAGCTAGCCATCCTAGGTCACTCTGCTTTGCACTTTCTGAGAAACCATGACTTCTTGCCTGTTGGGTAGGGTGGTGAGTTGCAATAACAACAAAGCCTGTTACTAACAAAAACGATTTCCAGATTTCTACACTATGCTGTAGATATAGGAATTGTGGTTCAACAAGGTCTCTGGGGTGGACCAAATGCAAATTGCTCTAAGTTTTAATAAACCTTGTGGGGAGTTGTATTGACAAGAAGTTTTCATATAAAAAGTGCTGTGATTGTTCATACCCTATGGCAATTCCTGCAAAGCAGTCTTCAATCCTTTTATTTTTTTTTAAAGGTTTACTTTATTTTTTAAAATATTTTTTAAGTTTATTTATTTATTTTGAGAGAGAACAAGCCCAGGGTAGGGACAGAGAGGGTGGAAAGAGGGAGAATCCCAGGAAGGCTCTGTGCTGTCAGTGCAGAGCCTGATACTGGCCCTGAACTCATTAATCATGAGATCATGACCTGAGCCAAAATGAAGATTCAGTTGCTTAACCAACAGAGCCACCCAGGCACTCCAGATTTATTTTATTTTGGGGCACAAGTGGGGGAGTGGGGCAGAGGTGGGGGAGAGAGAGAGAGAGAGAGAGAGAGAGAGAGAGAGAGAATGAATGAATGAATCTCAACCAGACTCTGGGACCAGTGCGGAGCCTGATGCAGGGTATATCCCCTGATCTGGGATCATGACCTGAGCTAGAATCAAGGGTCGGATACTCAACTGAGCCACCCAGGCACCATAGCAGTCCTCTATCCTTAACCAATGTCAAAGCTGAAGAATTAATAAGTGGTAAATCTGGTATCCAATGGGTTATTTGATGCCAGAAATTGGGTTTTTAGCAAATTTGCGGATTGCATCAACAAGGCTGGGAAGCTCTTATCCATACACAATTTGCCACATGCAAAAAAGACTGCTCCAAAATCTTGGGACTGAATTCAAATGCAACTGTGGTGTGATTGTGATGGTGGTGTATTGTCTGTCTTTGGGAAGGAAGTGAATGCATTTTTAGTTAAATGTGCAACCTTTGCAAAAGTTTGAGGAATATGTACTTGTTAAGCCCATGCATTCTTTTTAAATGAAGTTTTTAGAATAGTTTCATATTTGCAGAAAAGTTGTGAAGGTAACAGAATTCTGATATATCCCATGCCAGTTTCCCTACTATTAACATCTTGCATTAGTATGGCACATTTGTCCCAGTCAGTATAACGATACTTGTACATTAGTATACATTAAAGTGCATACTTTAAAAATCTGAATAAAGTTTTACCTAGGTCTGTTCCCATATGATCCTATCTAAGGTATCACATTACATTTAGTTGCCATGTCTCCCAAGGTTCTACTTGCTTTCGGCTTTTTCTCAGATTTTCCTTGTTTTTGATGACTTTGACAGTTTTGATGAGTACTGGTCAGGTATTTTGTAGAATATCTCTCAGTTGGGATTTGTCTGATGTGTTTCTCATGGTTAGATTTGGGTTATGGGTTTTTGGGAGAAAGACCACAGAGATTAAATACCATTCTCATCACATCAAGGATATATGCTATAAACATGATTTATGACTATTGATGTTAGCCTTTAAGACTGAAGTGGGTTACTCCACTGTAAACTTACTCTTTTTCTCCCTTGAACTCCTGGGAAGAAATACACAGAACAAACTTAAGTGCAAGAGAGTTATGCTCCACTTCCCTGAGAGTAGATTATCTGCATAAATTACACAGAATTCTTTTGCAAGAGAGATTTGTCTATTCTCCATGTGTTTATTCAATCATGTATCTACTGTATCAGTATAAACTCATAAGTATTATTTTATACTTTCATTTATGATTCAAAGTCATTTTTTTTTTGCTTGTTTCTCAAATCCTTCCAGCTTTGGCAATTGTGAGCTCTTTACAGTAGCCGCTGTGTCCCTTGACATAGCCCCATGATTGAAGTTTCTTTCAAGAGTACTTATTTTCCAGCATTATAAGATGCTCCACACTCATATTGTAACTTCCCTTTTCCAACCCCCAAATGAGCCATTTCTCCAAGGAGACTTAGTTCTTTTTATTAGAGAATGGTATTAGAAACAAAGGTCTGGGTGCTAGGTATGTTTTTTGCTACTGAGGTGCTTCACATATAATATTAAAAAAATCATTAGCAAGACTCATGTCAGGGAGTTTTATTCCTGTATTTTCTTATAGAAGTTTCATGGTTCAGGCCTTATAGCTAAGTCTAGTCAGTTTTGAGTTAATTTTTGTGTGTGCTGTAAGATATGAGACCAGTTTCATTCTTTACATTTGAATATCCAATTATCCCAACACTATTCATGGAAGAGACTGTCTTTTCAATTGAATATTCTTGGCTCTCTTTTCAAACACTAGTTGACTATAAGTGCTTGGGTTTATCTCTGGACTCTCGATTCTGTTCCATTGGTTTAGCTGTCTGTCGCTGTGCTAGTCCTATACTGTTTTAATGACTTTAACTTTATAGCATATCTTAAAATTAGTAAGAGTGATGTTCCCTGTTTTGTCTTTCTCTCAAGGCTGCTTCTTTTCAAGCTCTTTCATGGTTCCATATAAATTTTAGAAGTTTTTTCTACTTCTGTAAGAAAAATGCCATTGGGATCTTGATAGGGATTGCATTTAATCTTTAGATTGCTTTTGGTAGTATTGACATTTTAACAATATTAATTTTTTCAATTCATGAACATCAATCCTGGAATACATTTCCATTTATTTGTGTCTTTTTCTATTTATTTAATCAGTATCTTCTAGTTTTCAGAGTAGAAATCTTTCACCTACTTTGTTAGATTTATTCCTAAGGTTTTATTGTTATGCTATTATAAATGGGATTTATTTATTTTTTTTCAGAAAGTCTTTTGTTAGTATATAGAAGCACTACTGATTTTTGCTTGTTAAATTTGTGTTCTGCAACTTTACTGAATTCATTGATTAAATCTAACAGTATTTTAATTGTCTTCAGGATTTTCTCTATATAAAACTGTTACCCTAAATACAGACAATTTTACTTCTTTTCCTCTCCAATTTTGATAGGTTAGTATCAAGATTTTCTTGACTTAATGCTCTAGCCGGGACTTCTAGTACTATGTTGAATACAAGTGGTACCAATGGGCACTCATGACTTGTTCAAAATCATAGAGGAAAAGTTTTCAATTTTTTACCACTGCATATGTTAGTAACTGTGGGCTTGTCATACATCACCTTTATTATGTTGAGATAGGTTCCTTCTATGCCTAATTTGTTGAGTTTTTATCATGAATGGATGTTGAATTTTATCGTATGCTTTTTATGCATTGATCAAGGTCTTCATATGATTTTTTTTCTTCTATTAATGTGATATACTATATCTATTGCTTTGTGTATATTGAAACTTGCATCCCAGGAATAAATCACATTGATCATGATGAATGATCCTTTTAATGTTGAATTTAGTTTGCTAGTATTTTATTGAGAATTTTTGCATTTATATTCATCAGGATTATTGGCCTGAAGCTTTCTGGTGTCCTTTTCTAGTTCTGATATCAGGATAATGCTGGCCTTGTAAAATGAGTTTGAGAGTATTATGTTCTCTTTGATTTTTTGGAAGATTTTGAGAATTGGTGTTAATTCTTTAAATGCTTGGTAAAAATTCAACAGTGAAGCCATCAGGTCCTGAGCTTTGTTTCATTGGGAGGTTTTTGATTATTGATTTAATCTTCTTACCTATTTAGATAATTGCTTATTTAGACATTGTTTCTTCCTTATTTGAAATTGGTAAGTTGTATGTTTCTAGCAATATTTCCATTTCTTCCAGGTTGCCCAGTTTGTCGATGTATAGTTATTCATAGTAGCCTTTTATGATTGTTTAATTTCTGCGGTATCATTTATAATATCTACTTTTTTATTATAATTTGGTTGATTGGGATAATTTTTCTTTTCTTTCTGGTTAGTCTAAGGGTTTTTCAATTGTGTTTTATCTTTTCAAAGAACCAACTCTTAACTTTGGTTAATTTTTTGTTTTTCTGTCTTCCATTTCATTTATTTCTGCTTTATATGATTTCTTTCCTTCTGCTAATTTTGGGCTCAGTTTTTATTTTTTCCAGTTGCTTAAAGTGTGAGTTGGGTTGTTTACTTGGGATATTTTTTTTTGTTTGTAGTGTAGGCATTTATTGCTATGAATTCCCCTCTAAGAACTGCTTTTGCTGCATATCTCACAAGTTCTGATATATTGTGTTTTCATATTCATTTGTCTCAGGAAAAATTTTAATATCCCTTTATTTGATTCATTGCTCATTCAGGAGAGTGATGTTTGACTTTCACTTGTTGATGAATTTTCTAGTTTTCTTCTTACTTATTCCTAGTTTCATGCCATATGATCTGAGAAGATACTTTGTATGATTGTAGTCTTTTTAACTTTTCTAAGACTTGTTTGTGCCCCCAAATATAATTGATGCTAGAAAAAGTCCATGTACACTTGAGACGAATGTTTTTTTCTGCTATTGTTAGATAAAATATCTGTATGTGTTTGTGAGGGCCATTTATAGTGTCATTTAAATCTGCTGTTTCCTCATTGATTCTTTGGATAATGTATCCATTGTTAAGAATAAGGTATTAAAGTCCCCCACTATTATTGTATATTGTTTTTTTTTTCTTTTCTCTTTAGCTCTATTAGTATTTGCTTTATATATTTAGCTACTCCAGTGTTGGACACATAAATATTTACAATTGTTATATATTCTTGATGTATTGCCCTGTATATTGTATAATGACCTTCTTTGCCTCTTTTTACCATTTTTTAGTTTAAAGTTTAGTTCATCTGATATAAGTATAGCTACTCTTGCATTTTTTGGGTTACCCCAAAAATGAGAGTTTTACTTCTCCTCTTCATATATTAGGTTATTGCTGTTACATACTTTTTATATTGTGTAACCAATACTGATTATTTTAAGCTTTAGTTGTTTTTACTCCATTAAAAATTTTTTTAAACTAGAGTTGTAAGTGATTTATGAACCACTAGTGCCATATTGCAGAATATAACTATGGGTATATATTTACCATTTCCAGTGAGGTTTATACTACCTTTTTATGTTTTTATGATATTAATTAGGGTTGTTTTAATTCCACTTCAAGTATTCCCTTCACATTCTTTGTAAGGCAGATCTGGTGATAATAAATCCTTTCAGTTTTTCCTTTTTGGGAAAGTCTTTATCACTCCTTAATTTGTGAAGGACATTAATGCTGGATATAGAGTTTTTAGTTGAAAGTTACTTTCTTTCAGTATTTTGAATGTATTATCCCATTTTCTCCTGGTCTAAAAAAATTCTATTAAGAAATCCACCAATAATTTTAATTGGTGGAGATTTCCTTGTGTGTAACTTCTCTCTCTTCTCCTGTTGCTCTTAAAATTCTTTGCCTTTGCCTTTTGGCAATTTAATTATAATGTGTCAGTGTAGCCATATTCGATTTCAACCTATTTGGGATCTTTTGGGCCTTATGAATGTGAAGGTCCATTTCCCTACATTCAGGAAGTTTTCAGACATTATTATTATTTTTAAAAAATATCCTTGGTGTCTCTTTCCCTTTCCCTTCTACAATTCCTATAATAAGAACAATATTTTCTTTCATTGTATCTCATCATTCCTGTAGGCTTTCTTCACTCTTTTTCATTTTTTTTTTTTTTTTTTTGCTCCTCCAATTTCCAATGTCCTATCCTTCAAGTCACAGATTATTTTTTTCTGCATGGTTGTGTCTACTTTTGAAACTTTTTATGGAATTCATTCTTCATTTATTTTCTACTCTACAATTCCTGTTTGTTTTTTGATGGTGATATATTTCCTCATTGAACTTCCTGCTTTGTTTATATACTGTTTTCCTAATTTTGTTGTATGTCTGCATGTTCTTATAGTTAATTAAACTTCCTTAAGTGGATTCTTCATTTTTAGTTTTTTAATATTTATTTACTTATTTTGAGAGAGAAATAGACAATGAGTGGGGGAGGGCAGAGAGAGGGATAAAGAGAATCTGCCGTCTGTGCAGAGCACGATGTGGTTCATGAGTCCGTGAACTGTGAGATCATGACCTGAGCTGAAATCAAGAATCGGATACTTAACCCACTGAGCCACCCAGGTGCCCCTTGAGTGGATTCTTTTGAATTATTTGTCTAACACTTTATAGATCTACACTAGTTAGGGTTAGTTATTGGAGCTTTATTAGTTTTCTTTGGTGTTATCACTTTTCAATATTTTGTATTTCTTACATTGGTATCTGTGTATTTGAGTAATTGAGTAATAGAGGTCTGCTCAGGCAGAAACAGTTATTTACCATTCAGCTCAGTTTGGGGTTCCAAGTGTATCTGCTGGTGATGTTCTTGGGAAGATAGAGACTGCTATCATGGTCTATTTTTGGGCAAGGCAACTATCTGACCTTTGAGGATGGAATGGGGGTTGTGCCCCTGCTGAGAACAGTAGGATAGGACTGCTGGCTTGGTTTCTATCCAAGTGAAGCTGTAGGGTGGGCTGCATGGTTGACTGGATTCTCTGATTAGGCTTATTAGATAGTCAGAATTGGATATTATATTCAGTAGTATATGGGGCTATGAATTAGGTTTTCTGACCAGGTAGAGCATCAGGATGAGACCCAAGGCCTATACAGCTTATTTGAGGACCCAAATCTGGACAGACTATACACTGGATTCTCTGATCAGGTAAGGCCACTGGTTTTACTCTATAGACAGGGGAAGCCATGGCCTGTGCTGTTCAGGTGTCACCGTACATAGGGCTGTTGCATTGCTACCCTTGTGCTCTGGTTAGGTTCCCCAGTTGGACAGGTTAAATGGTATATTCAGCAATGAGCAGGGCAGTGAATTAGATTTCTTGCCAAGGCACAGCGGGAGAAGTAGCTTTAAGGCTGATAAAGTTCTTTGTTGTATTAACTCAAGCTAACCTGAACCCCAAGTTTTGTGACAAAATAGGGCAATATGGTTTGTTCTGCAAACTATTTACTCTGACCACCCACATCTCTGCTCAAGTGCTGCTGGTCAGCACAACTTCCAGGAGTTGTTGCCAACCCTTCTAGTCATATGAGTCCAGAAAACACTCTCAGGTTGGGTCAGCTATGATCCAAATTCTTGCCTGTATGGGAGGAGTGGCTGCTCCAGACCACTCTCAAACGGGCTTTCTGGTTGGGAAATGCTGGGAGCTACCCTTATCCTTGGCTATGAATTAATCCCTTTGGTCTATTAAAGAAGGGGAGTACCACACATCTGGCATTGGATTTGCTCTGGGGATGATCAGCTTTGCTTGCTTGCTTCTCTGCTCAAGCACTTCTGGGTCACACTGCTTCCAGTTGTCACAAGCCCCTCTGGTGGGAGACATTCCACAGGAGGTAAGGCTGTGATTCAACTACTTGCCTGGGTAGGGCAAACCGGGCCCTAGGACCTTTGAAGATCCAAATCTGGCAGATGTGCACCCTGCAACTCTCCCTAATCAGAATGTGCTATTTGGCTTTTTTTAAAACTTTATTTTTGAGAGAGGGAGAGAGGGAAAGAGAATCAGAGACAGAGTATGAACAGGGGGAAGAACAGAGATAGAGGCAGACACAGAACCTATAGCAGGCTCCAGGCTCTGGGTTGTCAACCCAAAGCCTGACCCGGGGCTTGAACTCATGAACCTCGAGATCATGACCTGAGCAGAAGTCATATGCTTAACCAACTGAGCCACCCAGGAGCCCCACAGTGTGCTATTTGGTTTTGCATATTAGCAAAGCCAATGGTTGAGATTACTACTTGGGCACTATAGGTACGGATTTGGTCTGCCAAGGTCCTGTGCAAGTTTTTGCAAGCACTTCCCCCCTGCTCTATCAGTCAGATTCCCAATGATTGAGGCCAAAGATTTCCCTGCAAACCCTGTGATGTGAAATTAGAGTAGGGGCTTCTATGAACTGAGTCACAATGCTCAGGGTGGTTGTCCTTTCTGGCTCTCTTTTCCCTCTTGAGGAACTGGAGGCTCAGGGGAGATCTTTCCATGTGGTACGGCACTGGCCTGGGGGGAGGGGCAATGGGGTCAACCTCTGGCCTCTTCTCTTACCCTTCTAATGCAGTTTGTCTTGGTTTTTATGGTGCAGAGCCGTGTTTTCAGCCTCACGCCATGTTCTAGGATTGTCCTTGCGGTGTTTTGTTCTTGAATAGTTGTTGGTTTTTGTTCTTGTGAGATGGAGCAAAATCAGGAATAATTTACACCACCACCTTGGTGATGTCACTCTCCAGTTTTATGAAAGACAATTCTTTCTTCAGTTAATTGCTTTTGCTCCTTTGTCAAAATAGTTGATTATATTTGCATGGGTCTTTAACTGAGATAGTTCTTTTATTCCATTGATCTCTTCTGTAGCCAATATCACACTGGATTCATTAGCATAGCTTTATAGTGAGTATTTAAAAATTGTATTCTGTGAATCTTCGAACATCTTCAGTATTGTGTTTTCTACTCTAGGTCATTTGTCTTTCCATAAAAACTGTGATAATTTGTTGATAGCTACATAACAGCTTCCTAGAATTTTGACTGAGTATGTATTGGAGAATCTGTAGATGAAATGAAGAAAAAATGGTATCTTAACATTACTGAATATTCCATTACATAAATATGAGAAAAATTACTTATTTAGATCTGAAATCTCTTTCATCAATGTTTTGTAGTCTTCCACAGACATTGTTCATACTTTGTTAGATGTGTACTAAGTATTTAATTTTATCAATGCTACTGTAATAGTGATTTTTAAATGTCAAATTCCAGTTGTTTATTGCTGACACAGGAAAGTAATTTATTTTTGCATATTGATCTTTTATCCTATGACCATCCCATACTCATTTATTAGTTCCATTAATTATTTTCTCAATTCTTTGGGGTTTTTACCTAGACCATTATTCCCTCTTTAAATAAAAACAATTTTATATCTCCATTTTCAGTTTGTATACTTTTATTGTTTTCCATACCTTAGTGTATGAGCTCAGGCTTTCAGTAAAATTTTGAATAGGAATGGTGATAAAGCATATTCTTACCTTATTTCCAATCTTATTGGGGAAAATCCAGTTTCTCATCATTAAGTGTCATGGTAAGTGTAGGTATTTTGTGATGTTTTTATCAAGTTTAAGCAGTTGTTCTCTATTCCTAGTTTTGTGAGGTTTTTTTCTTATATTATGAACGGATATCAAAGTTTGTCCAATAGATGCTTTTTCTGCTTCTTTTGGTATGATTGTCATTTTTCTTCTTTAGTCTGTTGATGTGGATTACATTGTTTTTTTGAACGCTGGACCACTCTTACACATCTGAAATAAATCCCACTTTGTCATGGGTATTGCTTTTTATACATTGCTGGATTTACTATGCTAATAATTTGTTGAGAATTTCATATCTATACTCATCAAAGATGCTGCTATGTAATTTTCCTTTTCTTCAAAATGTCCTTGTTTGCTATTAGAGTAAATGTGGAGTTACTGAATGAGTTTTGAAGTGTTTACTCTTCTCTCCAGTTATGAAGCAGATTACGGAAATAGGTACTGTTTTTTAGGTATTTGGTTGAAAGCATCAATAAACTTAGCTGGACCTAGTTCCTCCCTCCTTTCTTCCCTCCTTCCCTAAAGTTTTATCAATTATTGATTTAATTTCTTCAATAGATATAAAACCATTAAATTTGTTTTCCGTAGGTGAGTTTAGGTAGTTTGTATTTCAGGGAATTTCATATAATTTATCAAACTCGTTGGAATAGAGCTGTTTGCACTATTCCTTTACTGCCCTTCTAATTTCCATGCTGTCAGTAGTCATGAACTCTTTGATTTCTGACAGTAGCAAATTTTATTCTTTTCATTAGTGTAGCTACGTATTTATAATCTTATTCTTTTTTGCCTCCCAAAGAACTTTTGGTTTAGTTGATATTCTCTTTTGTTTTCATTGGTTTATGTTCTAATGGTTTCTGTTCTAATTTGCATTTTTTTTTCTTATGTATGGTTGAGGTTTATTTGCTCATCTCCAGTTTTATATGGCAAAAGCTAGTATTAAATTTAGCTCTACTTCTCTTTAAATGTTATGTATTTATTGCTACCAGCACCCTCTAGGCATTGCTTTCATATTGCCTGTGAATTTTGAAAAAATATTTTTATTTTTATTTAGTTCAAGATATTTTACATGCAGAACTTAACAGTTTCTTTATTGAAGTATAATTGATATACAATGTTATATTAGTTTCAGGTGTATAACATAGATTTCAACAACTGTATACCTTAGTCTCTGTTCACCATATGTGCAGATACCACTTGCTGTTACAATACCATCAGCTATATTCCCCTTTGCTGTACCTTTCAACCCTGTGATTTACTCATTCCATAACTGGAAGCCTGTACCTCCCATGCCTCTGCACACATTTTGCTCATTCCTCCACCTCCTTCCAGTCTGTCAACCGCCAATTTGTTCTTTGTATTAGTGGGTCTGTTTCTACGTTTTTGTTTCTTTGTTTTGTTTTTAAGATTCCACATATAAGTGAAATCCAATGTCATTTGTCTTTATCTGATTTATTTCACTTAGCATGAACCCTCTAGATCCATCCATGTTGTTGCAAGTGGCAAGCTTTCATTCTTTTTTTATTGCTGACTAATATTCCATTGTGGGTATGTTATGCATATACATATATATGCATACATACATATACACACACACTACACTTTCATAACCATTTATCTATCAATAGATACTTAAGTTGCTTCCACATCTTGTTTATTACAAATAATGCTGCAGTAAACATCCTTGTTTCATTTAGCGTTTTCATTTCCTTTGGGTAAATACCCAGTAGTGGAACTAGTAGATAGTGTGGTATTTCCCACATGATCCCAATTTATATTCCCACCAACAATGCACAAGCATCCCTTTTTCTTCACATCCTCACCAACACTTGCTATTTTCTATCTGTCTGTCTATGTTTGCATGTATGTAAGTAAATAATTTCTGCACCCAGTGTGGGGATCTAACTCATGACCCCAAGATAAAGAGTCACATGCACTACTGACTGAGGAGCCAGGTGCCCCTATTTTTTGTCTTTTTGATACTAGCCATTCTGACAGATATAAGGTAAACAGTCTCTCATTGTGGCTTTGATTTGTCTTTCCCTGATGATTAGTGATATTGGGCATCTTTTCATGCGTTTGTTGGTCATCTTTACGTCTTCTTTGTAAAAAATGTCTATTCAGGTCCTCTGCCATTTTAAAATCAGACTATTTTTGAGGGTTGAGTTTTACAAATTCTTTATTTAATTTGGATATTAACCCCTTAGAAATACTTGAAAATGATATATTCTTCTCCCATTTAGTAGGTTGCATTTCATGTTGTTGGTGGTTTCTGTGAAAAACTTTTCATTTTGGTTTAGTCCCAATAGTTTATTTTTGCTTTTGTTCCCCTTGCCTTAGGAGACATATCTAGAAAAATGTTGCTAAGGACAGTGTCAAAGAGATGAGTGCCTCTGTTTTCTTCTAGAAGTTTTATGGTTTTAGATCTCAAATTTCAGTCTGTAATCCATTTTGAGTTTATTTTGTGTATGGCATAATAAGTGGTCCACATTCATTCTTTTGCATGTAGCTGTCCAGTTTCCCAAACACCATTTAAGACTGTCTCTTTCCTATTGTAAGTTCTTGATTCCCCTGTCACAGATTAATTGACTAACCAAGGGTGAATTTATTTCTTGGGTCTCTATTCTGTTCTATGTGTCAATTCTGATCTGTGGGTTTATTTTTGTGACAGTACCATACTGTTTTGATTACTATAGATTTATAATATATTTTGATATTGGGGCTTATGATAACATCCAACTATGTTCTTGTTTTTAAGATTGCTTTGGCTTTTCAGGGTTTTTTATGATTCCATAAAATTTTTAGGATTATTCTAGATCTGTGAAAAATATTTCTATTTTGATTGTGATTGTATTGAATCTGTAGATTGCTTTGGATAGCATAAATATCTTAACAAAATTAATTGTTCCAATTCATAAGTATGGTATATCCTTCCATTTGTGTTATCTTCATTGTTGTTCATTAAAGTTTTACTGTTTTCAGAGTAGAGGTATTTTCTTACTTAGTTTATTTCTAGGTATTTTTTTTGTGCAATTATAATTGGGATGGTTTTCTTAATTGAGCTTGGTGCTACTTCATTACTAGTGTACAGAAATGCAACAGATTTTTGTATGTTAATTTTATATCCTGCAACTTTTCTGATTAATTTATAACTCTTAATAGTCTTTTGGTGGAGTCTTTAGGATTTTCTATATGTAGTATCTAGTCATCTACAAATAGTGATAATTTAACTTGTTTCTTACCAATTTGGATGTCTTTTAACTTTTCTTGTCTGATTGCTGCAGCTAGGACTTTCAGTACTGTGTTGAATAAAAGTGGCAGGAGTAGATATCCATGTCTTATTTCTGATGTTAGAGAAAAAGCTTTCAGTTTTTTACCGAGTGTGATGTTAGAAGTGGGTTTTTCATGTATTGCCCTTATTATGTTAAGGTATATTTTCTATAAACCTGCTTTATTGAGAGTTTTTATTATGAGCGGATGTATGTTAGAAACTGGAGAAGGGAAAGTAAGGTATTCTACCAACTGACAAGGTAATTTAAGACTGGAAAATTAAGCAGTCAACTTCATACAGTTTACACAGAGTTTTATTTAGGGTAATTTACTGACAGAGGGATGACAATCCAGGAGCTGAAGAGCTATTCTCTACAAATTTAAGGCCTTAGTCCACAGATTTCATAGAGTGAGGGGATGTGCAGAAGTCACTGGGGTGAAATAAAAGGTTTAACATTTAACAGATCTCATGGTGCCATCTGTAAGTCAAAGGGCGCCAGTGGAGAAGAAAATGTTATTGCTACTGTGTATCTAAACAACTTTTAAAAAGATCAAAACAAGCCTTCCGATATTCTGGTCAGGACACATGTTAACCTCCAAGGGACCTGGAACATGTAACCTTGAAATGGGTCATTGTGTGGAAATGAACAAAATGGAGGGCCAAAGATGGAGTCAGTATTGTCAGCTGTCCTACAGATGTTGAACTTTGTTGAATGCTTTTTCTGCTATTGACATCATCATTTGGTTTTTGTCTTTCATTTTCTTAATGTGCATATCACATTGTTTAATTTGTGAATATTAAACCACCCTTGCATTCCTGGAATAAATTCCACTTGATCGTGGTGAATGGTCCTTGTAATGTATTGCTAAATATGGTTTGTCAATATTTTGTTGAGGGATTTTACATTTATGTTTATCAGAATCATTGGCTGGTAGTTTTTAATTTTTTTAGTTTCTCTATTTTCTGCATCAGGGTAATGTTGGCCTCATAGAACATATTTGGAAGCTTTCCTTCCTCTTCTGTCTTTTGAAATACTGGAGAAGAATAGGAATTAACTATTCTTTAAATGTTTGGTAGAATTCACCTGGTCCTGAACTTTTGTTTGTTGGGAATTTTTTTTTATTAGAGATTCAATTTCATTGCTAGTAATGAATTTGTTGGCATGTGAGTTTTCATATTAGTCTCTTATATTCCTTTGTATTTATTTGGTGTCAGTTGTTACTATTTCTCTTTCATTTTTTATTTTATTTCTTTGGGTCTTTTTTTTTTTTCTTGATGAATCTGGCTAAAGGTTTATCAATTTTGCTTATCTTTTCAAAGAATAAGCTCCTGGTTTTGTTGCCGTTTGCTCTTTCCTGGTTTTGTTGCTGTTGTTGTTATTGTTACTCTATTTCATTTATTTCTGCTTTGATTTTTATTATTTTCTTTTTTCTAACTTTGGGGTTTTTTTGTTCTTTTTCTTTTTGCTTTAGGTTTAACATTAGATTACTTCAGATTTTTCTTATTTTTTGAGGTAGGCTCGTATTCACTATAAATTTCCCTCTTAAAATTTTTTCAATGTGTGCCCCAAATTTCAGATCATTGTGTTTTCATTTTCATTTGTCTCCATGTATTTTTTTTTTGTTCCCTCTTTGACTTTTCAAACAATTGGTTGTTTCCACGTGGTTTTGATGAGAGCAAATAACATGAAAGAAGCTTTCAAAAAAGAGGTGGAAGGTCACTAGATTTTACAGATATGAGGACACAAATTACAAAGGGAATAGTGGTTGGGAAATCATAGCCAGAGGGGAAATGGTGTTAATGATGAGTTGTGTGGAGGTAATCTAACATTTGCCTGTGGATTTGATGGTCTTTCTGGTTTGGATTTTTGGCAGTGACTAAGATGTACAGCAATGTACGATAACATGAGATGAGTTTTATTGGTCTTTCAGAAGAAGGAAAACCTTACAGCATCCCCTTGGGATTTCTCTCAGGCAGTTTCTGAGGTCATGGGGTTGGGGATTGGTAGGAAGTGCTACTTAGACCATGAATATCTATAGGCTTCTTTTAAAAACTTCACCTGGTGTCCCAATTGGGGAAGGGCAGTTTATTCAGGAATAAGGTGAGCTTGGTAGGCCTCCTTTGAAACTTTTTATACACTATGTGTCAGCCTAGATTTGGGTAGGACTTAGTGAAAGCATGTTGACCTTTACTGATTTCATTTAAAGTCTAAGAGAAATATAGCTAATGTAAGACATGTTGTGGAAACTGTGATGAGAGTTGCAAAAGTGAATTATCCCAGTCTTCAATGAGATAACATTTTTATCCAGTTACAATACTAGCATTTTGGGCAGGAGACCATTATTGACAGAAGGAAGATCATGAATACATTTAGGAAAGCATTGCCAAAAAATTATTGAAAACAAAACAAAACATGTCAAGATACGATGAAAAGAAGAAAAAATACCCACCACACAAAGTAAAAAAGATGAAGAGATCCAAAAACAGGAGGGAAAGGAGAAAACTTAGGTAAGGATGGAGAAAAGGCTAACATTTATATGTAAATTATTAAATCAAGCTTGCTTTTCACTTTGGGAATTTTGTTAACTTGTAGAATCTCCATATCTAACGAGGCACACAAGATTGTGCATTTCTAACAAGCTTTTTGGTGATCCAATGCTACTGGTTTTCAACCAAACTTTGACTGCCACGGGGATAGATGAATAGAGTTCATTGGAAGCCATTGCTCTATATCTATTCTGTTATAATTTTATTTTCCCCTTTTAGCTCCCAAATGAAATATGTTTAGATTTCTAACATTAAAGTGGCTTACCATTTTTTTTGTTGTGTTACAGAACATTATGTCTGTATTAGCATTTTTTTTGATCATGAAAAGTATACTCTTTAATCCCCATCCACCCACCCTCTGGTAATAAACTGTTCTCTATAATCAAGAGTCTATTTCTTGGTTTGTGGTTTTTGTTTTTTTCTTTGCTCATTTGCTTGATTTCTTAAATGCCACACATGAGTGAAATCATATGGTATTTACCTGTCTCTGACTTATTTCACTTAGCATAATATTCTCCATCCATGTTATTGCAAATGGCAAGATTTCATTATTTTTTGTGGCTGAGTAATATTCCACTGTGTGTGTGTAGAGAAATATCTGCTAATGTGTTCTGCCCATTTATTAATTGGAGTACTTAGTTTTTGCGTGTTGAGTTGTATCTGCTCTTCATATATTTTAGATATTAACCCTTTATCAGTTATGTCATTTGCCAGTATTTTTTTCCTATTCCATGGGTTGCCTTTTAGTTTTGTTGATTATCTCCTTAAATGTGAAGAAACTTTTTATTTTGGTGTCCCAATAATTTTTTCTTTCATTTCCTTTGTGTCAGGAGACAGATTTAGGAAAATGTTTCCACAGCTGATGACAGAGATACTACTGCCTGTGCTCTCTTCAAGGATTTTTTAGGTTTAAGGTATCACATTTAGGCCTTCAATTCATTTTGACTTTATTATTGTATATGGTGAAAGAAAGTGGCCCAGTTTCATTCTATTCCATGTGTTCTTATTCCAGTACCATACCATTTTAATTAGTACTGCTTTGTAACATGACTTGAAATCTGGAATTGTGATGTCTCCAGCTTTGTTCTTCTTTATCAAGGTTGTTTTGTTTATTTGGGGTCTTTGTAGTTCTATATAAATTTTAGGATTGTTCTAGTTCTGTGAAAAAAATGCTGTTGGTATTTTGATAGGGATTGCATTGAATGTGTAGATGGCTTTGACTAGCATAGACATTGTAACAATACTTGTTCTTCTAGTCCATGAGCAAGAAATATCTTTCTATCTCTTTGTGTCATCTTGAATATCTTCCAACAGTGTTTTATAGTACAGATCTTTCACCTCTTTAGTTAGGCTTATTCCTAGGTGTCTTACTTATTTTTGGTATAATTGCGAATAGGATTATTTTCTTAATATCACTTCTTCTCCTTCATTACTATATAAGGATGCAACAAATTTCTGTACGTTAACTTTGTATCCTGCAATTTACTGAATTCATTATTGGTTCTAGTAGTGTTTCGGTAGAGTCTTTAGGGTTTTCTGTATAGTTTCCTGTCATCTGCAAATACTGACAATTTTACCAATTTGGATGCCTTTTATTTCTTTTTGTTGTCTCATTGTGTGGCTAGAACTTCCAGTACTATGTTGAAGAAAAGTGGTGGGAATAAGCATCCTTGTCTTGTGCCTGACCTTAGGAGAAAAGCTCTTAGTTTTTCACCATTAAGTATGATGTTCACTGTGGGTTTTTCATATAACATCTTTATTATGTTGAGGTATATTACCTCTAGATCTGGTTTGGAGAAGGTTTTTATCTGAATGGATGTTGTACTTTGTCAAATGCTTTCTCTGCATCAATTGCAATAATCATACGTTTTTATCTTTTTTCTCATTGGTGTGATATATCACATTGTTTTGCAAATATTAGTCTTGCATCCTGGGAATTAATTCCACTTGACTGTAGTGGATGACTTTCTTAAATGCATTGTTATATTTGGTTTGCTAATATTTTGTTGAGAAATTGTGCATCTTTGTTCATCAGATATACTGGTCTGTATTCTTTTTTTGTGTGTGGTGTTTTTATCTGGTTTTGGCTTCAGGGTGATATGTGCCTCATAGAATGAATTTGGAAACTTTATTTCCTCTTCTATTTTTTTGGAATAGTTTGAGAATAGGTATTAACCCTTCTTTAAATGTTTGGTAGAATTAGCCTATGAAACCATCTGGTCCAGGGTTTTTCTTTGTTGGGAGCTTTTTGATTACTGATTCAATTTCAATGCTGGTAATTGGTCTGTTCAAATTTTCTATTTCTTCCTGCTTTAACTTTGGTAGGGTATATGTTTTTAGGAATTAATCAATTTATTCTAGGTGGCCAATTTGTTGGCATATAATTTTTCATAATCTCTTAGAACTGTATTTCTCTGGTATTGGTATTTATTCTCTTTAATTAGTGATTTTATTTGGGTTTCTCTCTCTCTCTGAGTCTGTTAGAAGTTTATCCATTTTGCTGATATTTTCAAAAAACCAGCTCCTGGTTTCCTTGATCTGTTCTATTATTTTTGTTTCTATATCATTTATTTTTGCTGTAATCTTTATTTTCCTTTTGCAGGATTTTGTTTTTTCTACTTTTTCTAGTTCCTTTAAGTGTAAGGTTAGGTGTTTTGTTTTTGGCTTTTTTCCCCCCTCTTCTTGAGTAGTACTATATTGCTCTGAACTTCCTCCATAGAACTATTTTTGCTGAATCCCAAAGATTTGGACCATTGTGTTTGTCATTTGTCTTTATTTCTTCTTTGATTTCTTGATTGATGAATTCATTATTCAGTAGCATGTTATTAAATCTTCATGTATTTTTTCTGCTCTGTCCAGATTTTTTTCTTGTGCTTGATTCCTAGTTTCATAGGATTGTGTTCAGAAAAGATGCATGGTATGACTTCAACATTTTTAATTTTTTTAAATGTTTATTTATTTGAGAGAGAGAGAGAGGGAGACAGGATCTGAAGCAGGCTCCAGGCTCTGAGCCATCAGCACAGAGCCCAATGCGGGGCTTGTACTCATGAACCGCGAAATCATGACCTGAGCCAAAGTCAGATGCTCAACCGACTGAGCCAGCCAGGTGCCCCCTGACTTCAGCTTTTTAAAAATATGTTGGGACTTGTTTTGTGGCCTAATCTATTCTTTGTACACTTAAGAATAATGTTTATTTTGCTGTTTTAGGGTGGACTGTTCTGTATTTGTCTATTAAATCCATCTTGCCCAATCAAAACTATTTCCTTGTTGATTTTCTGTTTGGATGATCTATCCATTCATGTTAAGTGGGGTGTTAAAGTCCCCTACTATTATTATATTACTATCGATCATTGCCATTATGTTTGTTTCATGCACTTAAATGCTACCATGTTGGGTGCATAAATATTTACAATTATTGCTTCTTCTTAGATTGTTCCCTTTATAATTATATAGTGTCCTTCTTTCCCTCAGGTTACAGTCTTTGTTTTAAAGTCTATCTTGTCTGATATAACTATTACTGCCCCAGATTTCTTTTGACATCAGTTTCCATTATAAATTTTTCTCCATCCCCTCACTTTCAGTCTGACATGAGTCTCATGTAGGCAACATATAGGCGGGTCTTGTTTTCTTATCCATTCTGTCACCCTCTGTCCTTTTGATGGGAGCATTTAGTCCATTTTCATGCAAAGTAATTCTTGATAAATATTTATTGCTATTTTTTACTTGTTTTGTGGTTTTTCTCTGATCCTTTCTTGTTCTCTTTCATGGCTTGTTGGTTTTCTTTAGTGATACAGATTTCTTTTCTTTATTTTTTTGCATATGCATTAGTGGTTTTTGATATGTGGTTACCGTTAGGTTTGTATACAAAATCTTCTGTATATAGCAGTCTATATGAAGTAGGTGGTCACTTAAGTTTGAAACCATTCTTATTCCTCTTCTGCCATGCTTTAGATACATGGTGTCGTATTTTACATCTTTTTTGTGAATCCCCTGATTTTTATCAAAATATTTATTTTTAATGTTTTTTTTTTTTTTTTTTAATTTTAATACTCTCACTTATGGTCTTATTTTACCTAAAGAGTCTCCTTTAATATTTCTTATAGGGGTGGTTTAGTGGTCATGAATTTTTAGTTTTTCTTTGAGAAACAATATTTATATGTCCTTCTATTCCTAATGATAGCCTTTCTGGATAGAGTATTCTTGGCTGCAGATTTTTCCCTTTCAGCACTTTGAATATATCATGCCACTCCCTCTGGCCTGCAAAATTTCTGCTAAAAATCCACTGAGAGCCTTATGCGGTTTCTCTTGTATGTAACTGCTTTCTTTCATCTCTACTTTTTGCCATTTTAATTACTATGGGGCTTGGTGGTGGACTTCCCTGGGATGAATTTTTTGTGGGGGATCTCTGTGCCTCCAAGCTGGATATCTATTTCCTTCCCCCTATTACAAAAGTTTTCAGTTTTTTTCAAAATTTCTGCCCACTTTATCTCTCTTCTTTTTCTGAGATCCCTATAATACAAATGTTTTACAGTTGATGGAGTCACTAAGTTCCTTAAGACTTATGCCCTGTTGTGGGTAATGTTTGATCCCCAGCAGGAGTGGAGTACATTTTAACAAGTTGTGGATGATCTGCTTGCAAAATGTGACCTGACATTGCTGCATCAGAAGTGAGATGGGTGTCAGGAGATGTGGTGTTGGGTGAACATAAATCTTCTCATTCTTATAATCTCATGGACAACCTGTTCTTACAGGAACGGGATGTACAATGTTTCTTCTCTTGGTGCTTTTGCATACAGTGTTGTCAAAAGATAAAGAATTAATTCTTTTACTTTTTTATAATAATAAACTCAAAGCTGTTAAGAAGATTGTTGCATTTTATTCCATGTCTCCTCCAGAATCTATTTTGATGAAGTGGGTAAGGTTTGCCATCACCCACTACTTCTGATACCAGTGTTAGTTTTATACATTCAGAACACTTTCTGAGGGTTAATTTTATATTCTGGAGTAGTTCTAAGCACTGCGTTATGATGCCATTTGTCACTTCTTTCTAGAGGCACTTCACATTCAAATTGTCCTGTGTAGTCATTTTATTTGTCTAACTTCTTCAGCAACCTTTATCCCTTCATGTATTCACAGCCAGCTCTTCACACTGCAGAGTGCATGCAAATAATTCCTGGATAAAGCATCTTAATTTTAGCTGCTCTATCCGTATACCATAGACTGGAGGACTTACGAACAGAAAGTACTTCTCAAGTTGTGGAGGCTGGAACTCAGATATCAGGTTGTCAGCATGGTGACTTCTTGTTTTATTTGTAGACTTCTGAGTTCTCCTTGTGTTCTCACATGGCAGACAGAGATGGAGGTAGCTCTCTGACTTTTCTACTAAGGTCACCTACAAATAGCATCACCATAGGAATTAGATTTCAACAAATGAAATTTAGGGAACATTCAGTCCATAACAAATACATGTATGCAAACATTCTCAGTTGGAGCTAATTGATCTTCTCCTTTCAGTTACTCCCACACCCAAAAGCCCACAAACTGAATCAGTGTGTTAGCAGAGTGCTTAGCAAATACATAAAAGACTTTTGACTTGGAAGTCTGATTACAATTCAAAAATGTATATTTCTTGTAAAGTAACTTTTGCTTTTATTGAAGGGCTGAAAGTTTGCATTATTATAGAAACCTTGAATGATAGAAGAAAATATTTC
Source organism: Panthera uncia (assembly GCF_023721935.1). Lineage (NCBI taxonomy): Eukaryota > Metazoa > Chordata > Mammalia > Carnivora > Felidae > Panthera > Panthera uncia. The sequence goes on along the minus strand of NC_064816.1, from coordinate 89,449,958 downwards.
CCTATGTTTCTATTATCACTTCACCCCCAACCTAGCCTCAAAGCTTAAGTAAGTCTGAAACCTTGTTTCAAGGAGAATGGAACTTATTTTCAATTTTACCTGCAGCAGACTGAGGAAAATACTGCTATGCTAAGCACTGGTCCTTTTGGACTTTTAGACCACAAAACGTATAAATCAAATGATCTTCTCTTTTGAAGATGTTTTTTTCCAGCCACTTAAGTTAGCTTCTGCTTTAAACTTACTCTCCCTGTGACATGCACATGTTGTGTTTCTTTGGCATCTTCTGATGAGAGGAGAACAATTGATAGGAGCAGCAATCACAGGAGCACTCAACGTGCCCCTTCAGAAACTGCTATGCTGCCTTTTCCTCTTGCTGAACAAGTCCTCCTCTGTCTTTGAAAAAGAAGGCGGTTCTCTCTGCCTGTTGAGCAAGTTCAGTTTAAAAATCTTATGGGGAGAATTTCACAGCATGTAAGCAGAAACAGTCTTATTGCCTCTATTTTCAGAACCTCTTCAAATTACAATAATATGCCCAAGAAGCATATGAGAAAAGCTTTTTGAGCTAAAATAGAGCTTTTACCTTTTAAACCCAAAATATAAGTAAAGAAATCACTTTGCTCTTAAGAGTTTATTTTCCAATTGTAAATTCCACACTTCAGGAAATGTTACATTCTTGTGGGAACAAAGAAAGAAATGCCTGTATAAAACAAGTCTTTTCTATAAATATTAGACTCTTCCACATAGAAAATCCTTTTCTAATTTACCACTTGTGTAAATATGATAAATTTTCATTTCCCAAAAATTATTTGGAAAATATATGGAGAAATATATTACTATATAAATATGCACTTAAATTTTTTTCAAAAACTTATATTACTCATTTTTATTCATCATAGTTAAGGAAAGCTCTATCTAGTTTCCATGTTTCATAATCCCCTAAGATGTTTTTGTTCATATTCTTGATGGAAATCAAAATACTTATATTTTAATTGACATGACTGAGCATTATTAGACTCTAAATGAAGGTATATGTTACATATTCTTATACAAGGCATAGCTTAATTTTAGTTATATGTTTCTTATTATATAATTAAAATTTGTTTGTTCTAACATTGACAATGGGAGGTGAACCTGAAAATTAAAGTTGGATAAATCTGTGTACAAAATTCAGGAAACAAATAGTCAACATGGCAGATAACTACCTTTGTTTGATACTTGGGAGTTGATATATTGATTAATAAATCAACTTACTTTATGCATAATCTATTCTAAGAGTTCCTAGAATATTGTGAAAATGTTTACATTTGCATTTATATAGTGATAAATTCAGGCAGGGGAAAATTAGGTACTAATGGACCAAATTGTGACAGCAATTACTAAGTAGATAGCCACTTCTTTTCTGTAGCATCTATAGAACTTTGCTAGGGTTGCAGAGCTCTTGAGAATGAGGATGATAGCCAGTACTTAAAGCCCCAGCCAATTTTCTGTTATTTTACTGCTAAGAGTCCAAGGATTCACTCTAAAATAATTTATTTTTCATGTACAGGATAGAGGAGCTAAAAGAATATTCCAACTAAGTACTTGCCCTTGCTTTTCAGAATAATAAAATAAAAAAAGGCATATTACAAATACAAAAAGGCAAATCATTTATAGCTTACCAAAAATGTTAAAATAAATATAATTTTTGGTTTTTTGAAGAAAGAAAAGAAACGTTAAGAGAATAATAGAATTCTGTTTTATCAAACATCGAAACATTTTTTTTTTTAACATGTATCAATTTGTTTAAACACTTATCCAGGGGTAAGTCTCTAACCACATCAAATCTCTAGGAAGTATCTTAAATTGTGAAATAAGATGGGAAAAATCTCTCTAGGTATAATAGTCATGATAGAGCTTGACTGACAAAATCAGCACAAAATAACAGACACAAATGTATGAACAAAAAGCCAAAGCTTTATTGGATGGAGGAGGCTTAATAACTCAAAGCCATATATCTATGTCCATCTGTATACATTTTAAAGTGAACAAAATTGGCTATCTTGTTTCCCAGCCTGCTGCCAATTGGATAATGGTACTAAGAGGGTAGTGGTATTATTAGAGGCATATACAGTGATACAAGGAGAGTGAGAAACCTGACCAAACGCTATCAAGAGAGTAGGAAAAATTATCTCTATGCCCCATGGTTTCAGGTTACTTTATAAGTCCCAGTTTCCCCAAGTAAGTGAGGGGAAAGATAAGTGTTGTTAGAGCTGGAAGGAGAAAAAATGATAAAACTGTCACCTGCAATACTTTGGAAAGTCGGTAATGTCTTATAGTTTGGTGGAAATGCTGGAAGACCCTAGTAGCGTGAATTGTCTACTGTTGACTATCCTTGAAAAGGAATTACATGAGGAGATAAGCCGAGGGCAGAAATTGCCAGTTTGAGAGAAGAAATGAAAAGCATGAGAGACAGTCCTGAAAGTTAAGACTTGAGGTTTGCAAGGCACGTTGTGTTTTGATTTCTAACAGGAAAAGGTTAGAGAAAAAGTGTTTGAAATCAGCCTTGTGGCAAAGATGGTATAAAACATATGGACCATATAACAATTGCTAAAATATCTGAACAGGTTAAGTGGCAGAAAGTCTGTGCTTTTCATTGGAAAGACAATTTCTGTGAAAAAAGAGTAAGAATGTGACTTTCTTAAAAAAGTCCTGGCCATTCAAGGTGTCTTCAATTATATATAGAGAGGCATGCCTTGAGAAAAATTCTGAATGTGGTTGTTTGTACATAATATTGACTGAAATTAGAGGCCAATAAATTATTGGAAAGAGTTTTACTATCAAGAGGAACACTAGTGTGGACTAAAATAGACTACTGTGCTTACAATTCTCTGTGGTCAGAAAATGGGCTGAGAAAGATTTTCACCACTCAAAAAGTAATATTGTCACACATTTTCTTCAGCTGGAGCATATTCTGAAGATAATGGAAAAAGAATTACCTTGAGGTGAGTGGATTCAAGGACTATAGACAACAATGGACTGGGGATTACCTTCAGGAGGACAAATCAGAGCCCTATCCAGGATTATTCCCTTCAACTGGGAAAGAAGGCCATTTCTGTATATGGCCAATATGAACTGGCATTGCTAAATATGAACAATGAGTGTATGTTTCTCCATCTGAGTAGAAGTGTTCATGGTAGGTAGGCTTTCCTTGTTTCACTGCTCTGAATCTGATTGATCTGGCAGAGGGTGTCTGCAGGTGGAGAACTCCTAGACCTAGGATTTGAGCTTAAGTAGTAAATGAGAGGGAAGATTGTATAGTTTACCTTGGGAGGAGGTGAGTATGTAAGTAAGAGAAGGAAGAATCCAAGATTTGCTGATCTTAAAGGAAGACTGTGGTAAAGCCTATTGTAGTTCGTCAGTGTTTAATTCTCTGGAAAAGAATTATGTTCAGATTCCTTCTCTCATTAGGGCCAAAGTTGGCCATCTTCCCTGTTCTTGCCAAATGAATGTAAACAGAATTAATGTAATAAGAATCTTTATGTCATGGGGCATACTTTTGACATTCCTTTTTCACTGCAGCCCCCCATGTTCCAGGCAATTCCTTTTGTATTTTTGCTACAATAAATACAGCTACAATGACATACACATATCACTTTGAAAATATTTAAATGGACGAAGTGTAAATTCTCAAAAGTGGAATGATTAAGGCAAAAGATATAAATGCAGCAATTTTGATAGATAGGATTAAACTGCCCCCCAAAACAGTGTTCCTAATTTTCATGAATTTATTAGGAGTTTATGAGATGCTGCTCATTTGTTTAGACATGCCAAGAAAATGTATTGCCAACATTTGGATGATCAAACATTTTGAAAATGGGCAATGTTTCTACTCTTATGTGATACAGATATGGATCATCAAAACTCTTATCTTTTATGGATGTATAAATGTAGACAGTTAGAAACAGAATTTTGTAACATAAATTAAAATCTGCCATGTGAAGAGTTTCAGTGGGTTTTAAATCTAATTAAAATTTGTTTTAAATGCTTATTTTTTTTTTGAGGGAGAGACAGAGAGAGTGAATGTGTGAGTCAGGGAGGGACAGAGAGAGAGGGAGACACAGAACCCTAAGCAGTCTCTGGTCTCTGAGTTGTCAGCACAAAGCCCAACACAGGGCTCGAACTAACAAACTGTGAGATCATGACCTGATCCGCAGTTGGATGTTTAACTGACTGAGCTACCCAGGTGCCCCTAAATCTAATTTTTAAAGTGTGTAACATCTTTTGTCTGGAAAAACTACTTATCTGAGAAAATGTACACATTTACTAAGCAAGTTATTACGTTGATGTATAAATAATATTTGTTAAGTTTCACTCAGTAGTGAAAACAATCAACTTGGAATATAAGGTAATTTCCTTAATCTGATAATGGTATCTCTAAAAAGAATGTTTGGCAGACATTACACGTAATGGTGAAATATTGAAAACTGCTTGAGATTAGGAATAACAGGGGGTATCAGATTGTGACACTTCGATTAAGTATCTTTTTTTTTAAATTTTTTTTTAACGTTTATTTATTTTTGAGACAGAGAGAGACAGAGCATGAACAGGGGAGGGTCAGAGAGAGGGAGCTGTGTTAAGTATCTTAACCAGTGTTGTAAGTCATGAAAAGGAAATTATATATATATATATATATATATATATATATATATTCTAATTCATATATTTGTATATTCTATATATATTCTAATTCATATATATATGAATTAGAAAGATACAAATCTACCATTATTAATAGAAGATACGACTGAATCAAGAAAATCCAAGGGAATAAACTATTAAAATTAATAAGTGAATGGATAAGTCACTGGATAGAAGATCAGTATATAAAAATACCATGTTTCTATTTCAGCAACAAAGTAGAAATGGCGTTTCAAAAAGTTATCAATGAAGTAGTGACAACATTATCTTACAGTAGATAAAACCCAGCAAACATTTGTATCTACATCAGAATTTTGAAATCCCATAAAGCTGCTCAAGAACCACTACTCTATATAATAATTTTAAAAAGTGGCATAAGAGCAAGAGAAGACCTGTACACAGGTATTGTCCATTTTTGAAAGTTTGTGTTATACCATTTTGCTTTTACAAAAGACTTACATTAGTACCAGTTTTTGCTACTCCAAAGAAATCTGAAGAGGATTTTCACTTTTACAACAAAAAGGTGAAAAACGAGAATAGTACCATCACACATATTCCCCTTGCCTACACTTAGCATCCGCATCAAGCAGCTATAGTTTTGACCTGTGTCTGTGAGCATTTGTGCTTTATCTCAATTTCTTTTGTGCGTCTGTTAGCAAGAGGTGTCCTAAGGTACCAGCAAAGCCTAAGATAGGTTGTTTTTTGGGTTTGAGAATGCTTAAAACATGTTCCATATAAATTAATGGCACTTGCTTCTTTGCTTTAGGTCATTGCAGCTAATGAAATATTTCATAGGAACACTGCACTTCAGATAGCAAGGGAAGTCTGTATAGGGATTTATGATGTTTATTGATTGAAACACTCAATACTATAAAGATGTCAGTACTACATAAATTGACATATAGCTTTAATGTAATCCCAATAAAATGTCTACCTGTTTTCCTTTTTTTGGAAATTAACAAGCTGGTTTTAAAATTTATATAAAATGCAAAGAAGGGTAATTCAGGTAACAAGATGAATTTGATCTGTGCTGTTATCTTGCACTTACTAGAAAGTGCTTTTTCACCTCTGACAAAATGAGGAAAAATCCAATTCTTTTGGCACCATAGCTTGTCAAAATACTTTTATTTCCCCTTCTCTGTGGACAATTTCTTCAATTCCCTTACTAGAGGGGTGAGAAACCACTGTTTTTGTTGTTGTTGTTTGTTTTGGTCTGAGGACCCACTTTTTGCTTTTCCACTTAGTCTAGGGCGGGTGGTGGGTGAATTAAAGCTTGTTTAAGGCTTTCAAATCTTTAAGACTCGTATAAAACTTACTTGATCTTAGGGACAAAAGAACTGCTTATAGTTCTGTTTTATTTTTAACCAGATAATCTATAATCAAACTACTACATCTCAGTAAGACCAACTAATGGATGTCTTTGCTTCCTAGAATCCAAAAGGCAAGAAATTCACAAAAATCCTGGCCTTCAATCTTGTGTTCATATATAGATGATGCTTATTTTTAAGAATGACTTTCCCAATAATTTTCTCTCTTCAAACTCCCTATCTCACTTTAAGGTAAACTTCTTGGAAGCTTTCTTAGCCCTCTCATCCTGAATTAGTTGCTTCTTCTCCATATTATCTTGGGACCCTGCTTATTTATCTCTCATGGAACGTTACACTGTTTCAGAGAACAGAACCAAATAGACTCCAATATCTCAAAAACACTAGATGTTTACAGATCAAATAACCAACCAAGGTAAGTATATCTGGTTCTCAGATATCCAGGAACTGAAGCATCATCTATTCTTTTGGGGCAGCACAGTAAATTTCATTAGTGGCAGAAGGAGAAAGAACATGAAATATGCACAGGAGGATGTTTTGGTCAGACCTGGAAGTGGTACACATCATGCCAGTTATATTTCCTTGCACAGAGCTCAGATCCATGGTTCATACAACAAGGGACTCTGGGAAATGTAGTCTAGACATGAGGCTAGCTGCGTTTCTCAGATCAAGATCTGTACCATAATTCTCACACCAAATTTTTTGTCTTTCCTGATACCACTTCTTTTTCCTGTAGTCCTAGTTTTTCAATTTTTCTTCACTCATTCTCTAAAGCTATAACATGCAGTCTTCCTTTGACTCCAATTGACTGTGGAATAAAATGAAGACCAGCCAGTTCTTTGATAGTATGATCCAGACAACATGCAAATGTACCCTCTTCCTACCAACCTTCATTCTTCTAGACAAATTCCCTCATCTGGATCAAAAATATTTCTTACGTAATTTATTTAGACAGATAAGTTATTTTACCACCATTTAACGCTTCTTGAACACATTTTGTAGAACCTTAGCAATGACTTCTTAAAAGTCTCTCTGTTCTTACCCCTCTATACTCCAGACAGGATACTATTCCTTGTCCCTGGAATAAAACATGCAATTTTAGGTCTTGGATTTTTTTTCCTTTCTTAGTTAAAAATAACCTTTCCTTTTCCCTTTCTTTTATTTTCCACCTCTGCCTTCTTGATATAAGTATCCTTAAAGATATAACTCAAATTTCATATCCTTTGCAAGGCTTCTCTTTCTTAACATCCAACCCATAATTTCAATCACATTTTTCTTTTTGCTCCCACAGGAAATTTTTATACTTGTTTTATACTATTTGTCCCTATGAACTTGCACTGAAGTTATTTGTGAATAGGTCTCTTTCTCTTCACCTAGACAGATTCTTAACAGTGGTTATAGCTTCTTATCCATCTGTCTCTCCAGTATGTGCATACAAGTTAAATACTTGTGGGACTCAATTTTAATAATCTAGGTACCCATTCATCAATGTTTTATTACAAAAAAAAACCCTTAAGAAATAGTTCTTAAGAAATAGTTCTCAGGAATTAAGAGAGCTTTTTATAAACAAATATAATCAGGTATGAAAAGGATAAAGAAAATATAATACATGTGATTTCACTCATGGGGAATTTGAGAATCTCAACCCATGAACATAGGGGAAGGGAAGGAAATATAAATAAAAACAGAGAAGGAGGCAAACCATAAGAGAACACACTGAGGATTGCTGGAGGGGAGGTGGGTGAGGGATGGGTTAAATGGGTGATCAGCATTAAGGAGAGCACTTTTTGGGATGAGCACTGGGTGTCATATGTAAGAAATGAATCACTAGGTTCTACTCCTGAAGCCAAGACTACACTGTATGTTAACTACTTGAATTTAAATAAAAATCAATCAATCAATCAATCAATAAATAAATGTAATACATGTTAAATGCAACTACCTACAGGAATCTTTTTAGAACAGTATTAGTTAAGTGCTATAAATTGATATTCCTTATATAGTGCTATAAAGCCAGAGTATGCAGTATTTTTAAATTCTATGTAGATACACTTCAGTATATGACTGATCTATACACTAACAATATATTTTCTATGGTTATGAAAGGGGGAAAAGAACCTACTGGAACACATATGAATGAATACAAATTTGCTTTTAAAGGGCTTATAGGAGAAATACTGGTAAGTTAGCTAGCTTATCAGTGATTGACAAGTAATTTGTAAGTCAGAAGACTCTTGTAGACAGATGCCAGAATTAGGGGTTGGAACAGGCTTTGTTTAATGTACAATGCCAACTTCTGCCTTTTTTTTTCTCCAGACCTTCTCAGCCAGTATACACAGACTCAGCCTAATTCCTACCATGATTAAGGAATTAATCCTTAATTCCTTAGGAATCCTATATTCTTTATATATAGCTCAAAAACAAAACAACACAACTCTGGAACTAACCACTGGTGAGTACAGAATGCAGCTTATTGCCAAAGATCTGTTGTCCAGTATATATAATATGAGTCTTGAACCTCCACTTGGCCCTGACAACCAAACTTTCACAACCTTCTGTCCCCTTGTCTTGTCCTGGGAGTGTTCTGCTGTGGCTTGGCTTGGAGTTACAGTTGTCTGCCTAGCAGAAGCCGCACCTAGAATTTCAGCTTTATTGTTTGCGGCTCTGATGTTGTTAAACTGTTCAAGGCCCTGTCTTCCAGGGTGATGAATCATTTTTCTATAATTTCCAATATTAATGAAGACCTTGTAGTGAAGGTTTCCACCAGCGACCTGTTTTTCTCTACTTTCTAGGCTCCATTGCCTGTAGTATACTTTTTGGTTTGGACCTCAACTTCTGACTTGAAAAAATCAGAAAAGACATTATTTCTTTTTGTCACTAAGCTTTGTTTAGCATTATTCTCCCTTTCCTTCCTTTTTATTAAAGTGCTAATCCTACAAATGTGTCTGTTTATGCAGCTTGCCCTTTTATATGGTCTTCCTGTCTCTCCCCTAGTTGAGAGGACTTCAGTGTATGTTTCTGATCCAATTTTGGTGTTAGTTATTACAGAACATTGTGTTTTTTTTGTTTTCCACCACTCTTCTCTCTGCAAGTTGACATAATTAGTCCCTTGATTCCTCTTAGACCAGTGACCCAGTGTTTCAGTTGATGCATAATCATATTACCTTTTCAAGTCTTTACACAGCAAACGGCGACATGTTTATTAACTTCTATTTCTGTTTCTGTAACGGAGGTGAGTTTATCTATTATTCTCTGACATGTTTCATGTCTTATTAAACTTAGGGGTACTTTCTTTTCTCCTCATTCCTTCTCCACACAAGCATGATAAAGGTACTGAGGTAGCCAGCATAAAGGAAATATCACAGTTGTGGAAAGGGCAGATTATATTTTGTCAGTGAATCCCAGTTCAAAACTATCCTTGTTCCCTTAGGTATATCATCTCAATATCAGCTTCCTTATCTATAAGATGGAAATAATACTACCTTTTGTTATAGGGATTTTAAAACAAACTCAAAGTGAAGAGCTTGTTATAATTAATACTCAGCATATATGAAAAGCATACTAAGTGTTTAAGTAGCTGAGCCCAAATAATAAATCATTATGTAGGAAAATATGTCAAATTAAGTAATTGTCTTTAATAAGATGTAATATACTTAAGGTTAGAAAGGAGTTACCAGAAAAACATTACATTATTACATTATTTGTTTATTTTAGTAAGACATTAGAAGCATAACTAAAAATATGTATAGGAGAAAGGTTATATAGTGTAAAATATAGTTGATAATTTAAAGATTATAGGAGTGATGTAAGCATCAGAGTGGTTTAAACATTCTGTCTTTTATGCCTGGGTGGCTCAGTCTGTTGAGCATCTGATGCCTCATTTAGGCTCAGGCCATGATCCTAGGGTCATGGAGCCCCACATAGGTCTTCATACAAACATGGATCCTACTTGGGATTCCCTCTCTCTCTCCCCCCTTATGTTCTCTCTGAAAATTAAAATTAAAAAAGTTAAAAAATAGGACATTCTGCCTTTCAGTTCCCCATTTTCAACAAAGAGTTAGACATTTATTTATGAATAAATGTACTTTTGTGGGAGTTATAGGATCCAGCACCATATGCTGAAGGACTCAAGAGGAGTCTTGCCCACCTCTGCATCCAGTTGCAGGTAGACAGACTTCAGTATCAACTGTGGAACCAGCAGAGCAGCAAACTTGCTCTAAACCCCTCTTTTTGGGGGTGGGGGGAGCAGGGAACAAACAAACCTGAGAGTGCTGAGTTGGGAAGATAACCACAGACAAGAAAATTTCAGAAGGCCAGTCTTCCTGAGGGGAGATTCCAGCATACCAGTGGTGTGTGTGCACAAGCACCCACACAAATTACAAGTTTAGATGCAGTAGAGATGGTACATAGAACTTCATCAATGCTATTCCTCTCCACTGCCCTCAAAGATAATATTGCACAATGCTGAACTATTAAGTGGCAGCAAAGGGAAAAGGAAAGCAGTGAGTAAGTGCCTGGCTACCCCAGTGGTGTAGGACACAGCTGGAAAAACAGTTTCCAAAAGCACCCAAAGTACTGAGTTGGGAGCCTCTAGGAGTGGCTGGAGGGAAAAGGTCAGGAAAAATGCAGGTAAGAATAACAAGACACAGTTCCTGCTGAATGGACTTAGCAGGAAGGCCACAACAAGCCTTTGGGAGTACCACGCATGGTGATAGAGGTGCTTGCAGATAGAGTAGGCCTAATGCCCTGAGTACTACCCACACCTCCCCAACTCTGTAGCCATCTTATATAAACTCCTGTGTGAGTGAGAGTAAACTGCAGTAGACAGAGAATATGCCCAGAAAACAGGCCAGGGCCTACAGGTAAGGGAGAAACCACAAGTTTGAGTTGAAGTGCCATATCTGAAAAAATAAAAAATGTTTAAGAATTTTGCTTAAAAAATTAAAATCCTTGAAAGATTAAGAATTTCTCAAGAAGAACCAATAAAAGTGTAATAGGTGTATTCATACAAAGGCAGAGAAAACCCCCAAATAATAACACAACCAAAGACAGAGACTCTATCTGAAGGCAATTAACAAAGCAGTGGCTGTTATTTCAAATATGAAAGCAGCAATTTAAGTCTACAAAAAACAGAGACAATCAAGAAAATATGTTATCACCAAAAGATAGTAATAATTCTGAAATGACAAAGCTCAAAGGCATGGAATCTTACATTCTAGTTAAGAAAGACTTCAAAATAACTGTTTTGATCCCAAAAGGAACAGAGAGAAAAATAGGTGAAAACTTTCCTAATCTGGGAAAGGCAACAGGTGTCCAAGAAGCACAAAGAACTCCTAACAAGATGAACCCAAGGAGGGCCACAACAAGGATAGTAACATTTAAAGTGGAAAATGTAGTAATAAAGAGAAAGTATTAAAAGTGACAATAGGAAAAGAAAAGAATTACATAGAAGGGCAACCCTCTAAGACTAGCATCAGATTTTTCAGCAGAAAATTGGTAGACTAGAAGAGAATGGCATGATATATTCATAGTGGTGACAGGAAAAACCCCCACAATCAAGCAAGGTTAACCCTAGCAAGGTTATCATTTAGAGAAGAAGGAGAGATAGAGAGTCTCCTAGACAAACAAAAGTTAGAGTTCATTATCACTAAACCAGCCTTACAAGAAATGTTAAACGGAATTCTTTTAAGTGGAGAAAAAAAGGCCATAAATGTAAAGAAGAACATTTTGAAAGGAAAAAAAAAAAACCATCACAGGTGAAAGGAAACATACTATAGGTGGTAGAATCACCTCTTATAAAGCCAATATGGAGGTTAAATCAATTATATCTACAAAAATTATTCAAGGGCTACATAAAATAAAAAGTTGTAAAATATGACATCAATAGTGGAGAGGGTAGTAAAAATTGAGTGCTTTTGGAATGTGTTCAAATTTAATTGTCAACTTATGAACTGTTATATACATAAGATGTTACATATAGATCTAATGGTAATCCAAAATCCAAAATCAGTAATAGATACACAAAATAGAGAGGAATCCAAGCATCACAAAAAGGCCATCAAACCACAAAGAAAGAAAAGAAAGAAGCAGAGGAACTACAAAAACGGCCAGAAAACAACACAATGACAATTGGTACATACCTATCAATAGTGACTTTAAATGTAAGTGGAATAAATGCTTCAATCAAAAGACATAGGATAACTGAATGAATTAAAAAAAAAACCACCCATCTATGTGCTACCTTTGAGAGACTTACTTCAAACAAAAGGACACACAAAGATTGAAAGGAAGTAATAAAGAAAGCTATTCCATGCAAATGGAAGTGGGGGGAAAAAGCTGGTTGAGGCAATATTTATATCATAAAATAGATTTTAAAATCAAGATTGTAGCAAGTTACAAAGTAAGGGAATACATAATGATAAAGGGATCAAATCAAGATAATATAACAAGTGTAAATATCCATGCACCCAACATAGAAGCACCTAAATAAATGAAGTATTAACATACATAAAGGGAGAGACTGACAGTAATATAATAGCACAGAGTTTAACACCCCGCTTACCTCAATGGATAGATCATCCAGGCAAAAAGTCAACAAAGAAAAAATGACTTTGAACTATACATTAGACCACACAGACATAACAAATATAGAACATTTCATCAAAAAATAGCAGAATACATATCCTTTTCAAGTACAAATGAACCATTCTCCAGGGTGGATCACATTTAGATCACAAAGCAAGTATCCATATATTTAAGAAGGTTGAACTCAAGCATTATTTCTGACTATGAAATTAAAAGTTAATTACAAGGAAAAAAGACCTGGAAAGACACAAATGCATAGAGGATAAGCAATATGCTACTGAACAACCAATGGATCAATAAAGAAATTGAAGAGAAAATAAAAAAAAATATATATGGAAACAAATGATAATGAAAACACAATGGTCCAAATTTTGGGGAGACAGAAAATGCAGTTCTAAAAAGGAAGTATACAGTAATACAGGCCTACTTCAATAAAAAGAAAAGTCTCAAATAATCTAACCATTCACCTAAATAAGCTAGAAAAGGAACAAATCCAAAGTTAGAAGAAGAAAGTAAAGAACAAAGAAAAAAAAAGAAAAAGATCAATGAAACCAGGAGCTGGTTCTTTGAAAAGATAAAAGAAAAAAAAAATAAAAATAAAAAAACTGATAAACCTTTCTTGGGTCTGGCTAGACTCAAGGAAAAAACAACAGAAGAAATAACAACTGTTATACAAGTGCACAGAGTACATTTTCCAGGACATATCATATAAGACACAAAATCATCCTTAGCAAATTTGAGAAGACTGAAATTATGCCAAGTATCATTTCTGACCACAATGGTATGAAATTAGAGGTTAACAACAAGAGAAAAACTGGAAAATATACACTTAACACAAAAATTAGAAAACATAGTCCTGACAAAAGAATGGGTCAAAGAAAAAATAAGGAATCCAAAAATACTTTGAGACAAATGAAAATGGGAACACAACATACCAAGATTTATGGACTGCTACAAAAGTGGTTCTGAGAGGAAGTTTATAGTGATAAATATTTTTAAAAATAGAAATATCTCAAGAAACCTTACTTTGCCTCTCAAAGGACTGGAAAAGTAAAGAACTAAGCCCAAGTTTACCAGAAGGAAGGATATACTGAAGATTAGAGCAAAACTAATGAAATTGAGATGAGAAAAATAATAGAAAAAAACAAACAGCTAATTTAAAAAATACACATTTGACAAATCTTTAGCTAGACTAAGAGGAAAAGAGAAGACAAAATCGAAATGAGAGAGATGTTAAAACAGCACAGAAATATAAAGTTTCATAAGAGACTCCTATAAAGTGAGATACTAACAAATTGGATAACCTAACAGAAATGGATAAATTTCTAAAACCCACCAGCACTAAAGTGGAGAGAAATAGAAAATCTGAATAGACAAATGTGAGGAAGAAGACTAGATCAGTAAACAAAAACTTCCCAATACAGAACCTTTAGGAACAGATGGTTTCATTGACAAATTCCAACAATCATGTAAAGAATATTTCAAACTTTTCAAACTCTTACATTTCCTAACTCATTTTACAGGGCAGGATTACCCTGTTACTAAGCTAGATATAAGGACACTATAATAAAACTAAAGACCCATGTACCTAATGTAAAACATAGATGCAAAGATTCTAAACAAAATAATAGCCAACCAAATTCAACAGAATATTAAAAGGATTATGCACCATGATCAAAAGGAATTAATCCCTGGGATACAAAGATGTCTCAATGTATGCAAATATCCACATTAACAGAAAATAAAAATCATACGATTATCTGAATAGATGCAGAAAAAACATTTGACAAAATACAGTATTTTTTCATTAAAAAAAAAAAAAAACACCTCTCACCAGCCTGGATATAAAGGGAATCTACCTCAGCATAACATAATACAGGCCATATAAAACAAACCAATAGGTAGCATTGTATTCAGTGGTGAAATATTAAAAGATTTTACCCTAAGACAAAGAACAAGACAAGGATACCCACTCTCACTGCTCTTATTCAATGTGGTATTAGCGGTCTTAGCTGTAGCATTTAGGCAAGACGAAAAAATAAAAAACATCCAAATCAGAGTAAAAGAATTTAAATTGTCTTCATTTGCAGTTAATATGATATTAGTAACATCCTAAAGATTCAACCAATAAATTGTTGGAACTAATCAACAAAGTCAGTAAAGTTGCACAATATAAAGTCAGCATACAGAAAATCAGATGCATTTCCATACACAAAGTTGAAAAATAAAGAAAACTATCTTATTCACAATAGTATGAACAACAATAGGAACACATTTAGCTAAATAAAAACTTATACAATAAAAACTTTGATGAAAGAAGTTTATGAATACACAAAGATATCCCTTGTTCACAGACTGGAAGAATTTTGTTAAAATGTCCATACTATATAAAACAATCTATAGATTCAATGCAACTCCCCAACCCCAATTACAATGGCATTCTTTACAGAAACAGAAAAATTAATCCTAAAATATGTATGGAACCACAGAAGACCCCAAATAGCTAAAGCAATTATGAGAACTAAGAACAAATCTGGAGGCATCAAACTTCCTGATATTAAATACTATAAACTACAGTAATCAAAGCATGCACACAAAGACAAACCAAACAGAATTGAGAGCTCAGAAAACAAAACAAAACAAAAAAAAAAAAACCCTGTACATTTAAAGTCAACTAAGATTTGACAAGCCAAAATCCTCAATAGGGGAAGGATAGCCTCTTTAACAAATGGTGCTGGAGGCACGTAGGTGGCTCAGTTGGTTAAGCATCAGATGGTGATCTCATGGTTCGTGGGTTTGAGCCCCACATCAGGCTCTGTGCTAACAGCTCAGATTCTGTCTCTTCTTTGTCTCCCCCTTTCTCTGTCCCTCCTCCACTAGTGCTCCCTTGCTTGCTGGCTCTCTCATAAATAAGTAAATAAATAAATGTGCTGGAAACTCTGGATAATCATATGCAGCAAAATGAAAATGGACCTCTATCTTACACAACTCATAAAAATGAACTCATATTACAGATTTTAACATAAGATCTCATACCATAAAAGTGTTGGAAGAGTTCAAAAGGAAGGTGCTCCTTGACTTTGGTCTTAGAAATGCATTTTTTGAGGTAACACCAAAAGCACAAGTGACAAAAACAAAAATGAACAAGTGGGCTTATATCAAACTAAAAGCTTCTATACAGTGAGAGAAACAATCAGAAAAATGAAAAGGCAACCTAGAGAATTGGAGAAAATGTTTGCAAACCATATATGGACAAGGACTAATATCTGAAATATGTAAGGAAGTCATATAACTCAATGGAAAAAAATGGGAAGAAGAACTAAACAGACACTTTTTTTTCAAAGAAGACATCCAAACAGCTAATAGGAATCTAAAAATATGTTCAGCATCACTAATCATCAGAGAAATGCAATCAAAACCATAATGGGTATCACCTTACATCTGTCAGAATGACTATCATCAAGAAGAGAATTGGCAAGGATGCCGATTGGCAAGGATGTGGAGAAAAGGGAATGGAACCTTTGTACGTTGTTGGTGGGAGTGTAAGTTGGTTCAACCACTATGGAGTTGAATATGGAGTTTCCTTGAAACCAATATGCAGTTTCCTTGAAAAATTACAAATAGATCTACCATATGATCTAGCAATTCCACTTCTGGTTATATAACCAAAGGAAATGAAAAGAGGATATTGAAGACATGTATGCACTCCCATGTTTATTGCATTTATTCATAGTAGCCAAGATATGGAACCTCAGTGTCTATCGATGGATGGCCAAATAAAGGAGAGGTGATCATTCTCCCTCCCCCACTACCCTCTCTCTCTCTCTCATGCCCGTGTGCACGCTTGCGCGCGCGCACACACACACACACACAATGTATTCTTATTCGACTGTGAAAGAGAGGGACATCCTGCCGTTTGGGACAGTATGGATGAATCCTGAGCACATTATGATAAATAAGTCAGAGAAAGACAAATACTGTATGATATAACATATATGTGGAAGTTTTAAGAAGCCAGACTCATAAAAACAGAAGAATTGTGATTACCAGGCTCAAGAGGATAGGAGAATTGGGAAGATACACTGTTGAAGGTATAAATCTGCGACTAGTAGGATAAATAAGCCCTGAAGATCTAATGTATAGCAGAGTGATGAAAGCAATTTGAAGTGTATGATACAGCATTGTTATCTAAGACTAGAGCTTAATTTATGGTACCACACACACAAAAATTCTGTGATGTAATAGAAGTGTCAGGTAAAGCTATGGTGGTAATCATATTGCGATATATAAATGTATCAAATCAACATGTAGCATACCTTAAATTTACATATAATTTTTTAAAGACACAAAACACACAAAAGAAATAAATTATATAAATACAATATATCTTAGACAAGCCTGATTAATATAATTTTCTGTGTTGATGAAAATATCCTTGGCCTGCAATGGTGTCTGTCCACCAGTAACGATGGAGTGTTTGAATAATGGTGACACGAAGATCAAAATTTTTAATTTTAGATTTTAATTATTGAGAAAAGGGTACTAATAGAGAGTTGATGTGTCTCATTTCTAAAAGTAGGTAGTTAACAGATTTAAAAATAGCACAGAATCTTTTAATATAAAATCTGGGTAAAAGCATGGTTTCTGAAGAAGAAACCACAACATGGGTAAATTTTACTTTTTTTGAGTAGGGTCAATATATATGATAAGAGATATTAACTTATATTTTGCTCAAACTTTCTGAAAAAATGATGAAATGTTTTCATATTCAAAGATCTAAATTTTTAAAATTATCATGCAGTTAGGATAATTTTTATTAATGATCTAGACATTAAACGCTTGATTATCTAATGGAATTTCTTTTCGCTTTTTTAGGCCTCTATATTTACATTCCATTGACCTGTGTAGGGTTGTTTACTTTCAGAAGATTTTTCTAAATTAACTGTATCCATGTACACCCTCCCCCCCCCCATTCTGTCTACAAACACTGAATTCCTTACTGCTGAGTATAGGTAAATAACACCCACAGAATAATGTGTTCTCATCTTTTGTTTCTACCATGTATCCTTAAGTCCATTCCTTTTTTGTTTCCTCCTCTACTACTTTCTTTCTACCATGCCTTTTGGAACTTCTTGTCAAGCCTTTTACTTAAGTTATTAATATTTATATTATTTTAATTTATAGACATTAGTAGAGATTAAAGTTACTCTTGGAGAAAACCTCAGAATCATCTGTTAATACACAATTATTCATTACATTCTTAAGCATATTAATATAATAAAGGGTTATGTATCTCTGCTTTATGTACTCAGAATTTACAAACTACTGATGCACTAACAGGAGGGTTTTAATTTGTCAAAATTTCAAGTTAACAAAGTACTTCAGTTCTCTGTTGACATTGTAGCACAGAAACTTTCCACTTGTCATTGAAAATTCAATTTGATTCCTCACAAGAGCATCTGTTGATATTTAGATTCTATCAACAGGATTAAAAATGTTAGATCTATAATGCATATATGGTTTATGACATTTCTTTAATTCATTTATCTTTCCATTAAATCTTTTTTTCTCTAGGCTTTTATTTTTTTCAAAGGAATATGTTCTTTACTTTTCAATCATTCATAAAGTTTTCATACCTCATGTTTCAGAATGTTAGACTTTATTTTTATTTTGCAATTCTCTGTAGTTTTAATTCTTCTGAAACAGTAATTTTTTAGCAGTAAAATCTAACTAGGAGGAAGAAAAATTGGCAGCTACAATAAAGTATGTGTTTCAGATGTACAATAAGTATATCTCTTTTTAATATCAAGATCATGCACTGAATTTTCAGTGAGTTTATCATGAATATAAAAAAAAATCCCTTTGACTTTGTTAAACAATATCACACTATATTCATGTCTGTGTCTTTTAAATTTTTTAAAAGACAGAAAATGATTTTTCTTAAAGAGCGTGGAGCTGTCCACGTTTCTCCAAATAACCTAAATGCTGACCTAACCCAGAAATGCACCCATTTAAGTAGGCATAGGATTCATTCAGGTATATTGCACCATCTGTTGTATTAATGTTTTATAAGTATTTTAGCAAAACATATTAACAGTTCACACTTTTAAACCTTCATTTATATCTGTAATATGTCTGAAGTTATTTGTGTCAAGTTCACTAATTTGATGTATACATGTATGACAAGTTAGACATCCATCCTTACTTCCCTCTAAATTCACAAGCATTTGGATAATAGTGTATCCCAGGAAAGCCTGTCTTTCTGGGAAGTTATCATGCTCATCTAATTACACAGAGATTCATCCATGAGGTTCCAACTTAGTGAAATCAATGAGACATATGGAATCACAGGTGTTTGGTTCTCCATGAATGAATTATACCTACATGATGCATTGACTGTATGAAGAACCTTTTATACCACACTCAAGCTTAGGTCTAAAGCTTGTATGAGAACTAAATCACGTAGATCCACTTTTTCTCTACAGAAATTATCTTCATTGTAAAAGTAGTATTAGAAGAAATTGGGGGAGGGATCTCATAGAAAAATAATTTTATGTTCTGAGTGTAACAAATAGGCAAAACTTCCATGAAACAGCAATAACTTTGTGTGTGATTCATAGTTCCTTTTATTTTGCTAGAGGGTAATATTAAAATAATTTCATTTGTAGAAAAAAATGGCAAGGTACAAGAACCCAGCTTCCACATCTCTCCATAAGGAGAAGTGATTGGACAGCTATCCACAAATAAAAATAGCTCCAGAAGACCTTGAAAACACATTTAGGAAATTTTAGCCACAGCGTGGAATGAAAACAAACCTGAGAATAATTACACAAGAAGTAAAAGAAGACTTCGTTTAGCCTGCATCATCACATTTCCCAAGTTGGCACTGTTGTCTGACAACGAGGGTCTAACCAGCTAGAAAGAGTTCTCACCAGGAAAGGAAGAGTGGGGTGACCAACCAGCCTCTTCAGGCATGATGCAAAACAAAAGTCCAGCTTTGGTTTTATAAAACCCAGACTGGCAAAACTAATACATATAAATCTCTTTAGGAACAAACAAGAAAGTAAAGACAATTGTCACCAGATAGGCAGGGGGAATGTCTGTGGTTCCCAAAGATCTGCTCTGTATATAGACTCAGCAGCTTCCACCACTGACAAAGTCACCAGCCTGTACAATCACTGTAGATCCCCCTCATATCTTGGCAGTTATTAGCTTACAGGTATTTTTGTTTCCTAAAATCAGATACTTCAGTCCTTCCCTGACCCTCCCACTGTGCACCTGTATATTCTCAGACTGATCCTCATCACTAGCCTCCATTGCAGTGTGCATGCCCAGTGGGAGAGTATACATAACTAGGAAAGCACATTGGCGTCTTGGGCCCCCACAACCGCTTGCAGGCCCAGATCAGGCCCTCCATTCTGTCGTTGGCAACACCATGACAACATATAATTAGCCCCTCCCTCCATGTGTGCACCTGCATACTCCCCAGTGTGACTCCTGTGACTGCACTTCACTGCACAATACACAACTAGGGATGGGGTGTGAAGCCATAGGAGAGCACACTAACAGCTGGGGCCTCCGCAGATTCCAGTGAGCCCACAGTTGGTTCTGACCTTGCTACCTGCCCTGATCTCCATCTCCATGAGTTTGTCTCTAACTGGTCTCTGCCACTACATAGACACCTACAGCTAGCCTCCACAGCTAAGTGTGTGAATACCACTGGCCCTGGACACCAGTGCTCCCTGCCCTGGTTTCTAGCTACTGGACTTGAAGGCACCACTTAAGACTAATCAACCCTTGAAACCTTTGAAGATTCTCCACAATCCTTGCCAAGGAAAGCTTAATTATCAATATTGTGGACCCAGTTGCTTGAGTTGAAGAGATATCACACTTCCCCTGCATTGGCACACTCTACAACCAGACCCAGGGTCACAGCATGATACAATATGCCCCCATCTTCAGGGGAAAGACTTTCATTACCAAAATCAGCCCATAAATCTGGAAGAGGTGACTGATTCTTCAAATGTGCAGACATCTACACAAGGCTACAGGGACCACATAGAAACAGGGGAACATATATCCAAAAGGAATATAGTAAACATCTAGTAACTGACCCCATAGAAATGGAAATAAAAAAATTCAAAGTAACTGATATACAGATGCTCAAACTGTTACAAAGCATACAAGCAATTTAACATCAAAAATACAAGAATAAAATAGAAGTTAAATAAAGAGGAAAAAAAAACAAAAAATCTAAAAAAAATTGGAGCTGAAGAATGCAATGACTGAACTGAAGAATTCCATAGAGAACTTAACAGCAATCTTGTAAAAGCAGAAGAATCATGAAAAGAAATAATATACGTATTACTGGAGTCCCAGAAAGAGAAGACAGAAAGAAAGGTAGAACACTTATTTAAAGAAATAATGGTTGAGAACTTCTCAAACCTAAGGGGATTTTTGGAAATATAAGTTCATGAAACTAGGTCACCTTAAAATTTGAATCCAAAACGCTCTTCTCCAAGACACACAATAATAAAACTGTCTGACACTAAAGGAAGAACATTTTAAAAGCAGCAAGAAAAAAAAATTATCAAAAAAAGAAAACCCAGTGAATTTATCAGATTTCTTAACAGAGACCAGGAAAGAAATGCGGTGATGTATTCAAGAGCTAAAGAAAGAAACTGCCAATCAAAAATATTTTGCCCAAAGTTGTCCTTCAGAATTAAATAGGGGCACCTGGGTGGCTCAGATGGTTAAGTGTGACTTCGGCTGAGGTCATGATCTCCTGGTTTGTGGGTTCAAGCCCTGTGTCAGGCTCCGCGCTGACAGCAAAGAGCCTGGAGCCTGCTTTGGATCCTGTGTCTCCCTCTATCTCTGCCCCTCTTCTGCTCTCACTCTCTCTCCCTCTGAAAATTAACATTAAAAAAAAAGCTGAAGGAATCCTTTGTTATTAAACTGTCTTAAAAATGTTAAGAGAAGTTATTCAAGCTGAGGCAAAGTATCACAATTAGTACCATAAAAACATATGAAGATATGCAACACTGATAATGGTAAGCATGCAGTCAGATTCAGAATACTTTAACTGTAATACAATGATGTGCTAACTACTTAACTCTAGAATAAAAGCTAAAGGTCAAAATTATTAAAAATAGCCATAGCTTAAACAATTTGTTAACGGATACACAGTAAAAACTATGTAAATGGTGACATCAAAAATATAAAAGAGAAAGGTAAAATAACAATAAACTTAAACTAAAATTTTAAATGCAGTTGGGTGCCTGGGTGGCTCAGTCAGTTAAGCGTCCAACTTTGACACAGGTCATGATCTCACGACTAGTGAGTTTCACCCCGCATCAGGCTCTGTGCTGACAGTGCAGAGCCTGGAGCTGCTTCGGATTCTGTGCCCCCCCCCCCCCGACCTTCCCCTGCTCTCACTCTGCTCTGTCTCTCACTCTCTCTCTCAAAAATAAACATTAAAAAAATTGAATTTAAATGCAATAAAAATTAAATTATCTGTATCAAATGGATATATGTAATTATATATTATATATATAAAACATATGACTTTTTTGTGTAAACCTCTTGGGAGCTACACAGAGAAATATACAATACGTACACAAAAGATAAAGACAAGCATACACTATGGAAAATCATCACATACATAGAAGGCAATGAAGGGCAGGAAGGAATGAACCACAAAACAGCCAGAAAACAATAAGGTGGCTTCAGTAAATATTTAAATGTTAAAAATACTCTAAATGGATTGCATTCTGCAATAAAAGATATAGAGTGGCTGGATGTATTGAAAAAAAAAACCTCACTTCGGCTTCAGGACATATATAGGTTAAAAGTGAAGGAATGCAAAAAGATATTCCATCCAAGTGAAGATCAAAACAAAGTGGAAGAAATGATACTTTCATCTAATTGACTTTAGGCCAAAAACATTGATAAGAGAAAACAAACCATTGCATAATGATATAGGAGTCATTTCATGAAAACATATAACAATTATAATATATATGTACCCAACACTGAAGCATCTAAATTCATTAAACAAATTCTAACAGATCTGAAAGGAGAATTAACAATAATAGCAGGGAACTTCAGCAGCCCACTTTCAACAATGAACAGATCACACAAAAAATCAACAAAGAAACACTGGACTTGAACCACTCATTGGTCCAAATGGACCTAACAGATAAGTATAGAATATTTCATCCAATAGTAGTAGCATGCACATTTTCCTTAAGGGCACACAGGGCATTGCATAAGATAAATCACATGCTAGGTCACAAAACACCTTGCCAAATGTGAAAAGACTGAAATAATACCAAATATTTTTTCTGCCCACAGTGATAGGAAACTAACAGCCAATAACAGGAGGAAACCTGAATAATTTACAAGTGTGTGGAGATTAAACAGATAATCAATGGATCAAACATAAAATCAAAAGGGGATCATGAAATCAAGAAATATCTTTAAACAGATGAAAATGGAAGCAAAACATATCAAAACCTCTGGGATGCGGCATAAGAAGTTCTATAGGGGAGTTTCTAAGCACTTACACATTAAGAAACCAGAAAGATCTCAAATAAAAAACCTCACTTTATACCTCAATGAACTAGAAAATAAAGAAGAAACTAGGCCCAAACTTGGAAGGAAATAGAGTTCAGAGCAGAAATAAGTAAAATGGAGTCCAGAAAAAATAATAAAAGAAAGGATTGATAAAACTAAGAGCTGGTTTTTGGAAAAAAAAATTAACAAAAGTAACAAAACTTTAGCTGGACTAAGAAAAAAAAAGAAGACTCAAAATTATAAATGAAAGAGGAGGCATTACAACTGATAATACTGAAATACAAAGGGTCCTGAGATAGACTGCAATGAACATATATATGCTAACAAAGTGGATAACCTAGAAGAGAGTTTTCCTAGAAACAAAACCTACTAAGACTGAATCATAAAGAAATAGAAAATCTGAATAAATGAAATACTAGTAAGATTGAATTAGTCATCAAAACCACCCAACACGGAAAAGCCACAGATTGTTTCATTGATGGATTCTATGAAACTTTAAAAAAATAACCTAGCCAATCCTTCTCAAAATCTTCCCAAAAATGGAAGAACAATCAACATTCTCAATTTTACATGGCTAGCATTACCCTGATACCAAAACCAGATAAAGAAACTATAAGAAAAAAAATACAGACCAGTATCACTAAATATTGATGAAGAAAATTCTCAATAAAATATTAGTAAATAAAATTCAGCAGCCCATTAAAATGTAATTCACCATGATCAAGTGGGATTGATGCCTGGAAGAGAAGGATGGTTCAACACACACAAATCAATAAATGTGATAACACCACATAGAGAGCTAAAAATCCTATGATCATATCAAAAAAGCATTTGATAAAATATATCCTTTCATGATAAAAACATTCAGTAAGTTGGTTATATAAGAAATATACCTTATCAAAATAAAGACCATGTACAATAACCCCACAGCCAACATCATACTTAATGGTGAAAGGTCAAAAGTTTTTCCTCTAAGATCAGAAAAGACCAGGGTACTCACCATTACCACTCCTATTCAATATAGCACTGAAAGTTTTAGACGGAGCCATCAGGTAAGAAATAAAAGACATCCAAATAGGAAAATAAGAGTAACTTTGTCGTTGCTTTTAAATCATATGATCATCTGTAAAGAAAATCCTAAACAGCCACCAAAAAAACTGTTGGAACTAATCAATAAATTCAGCCAAGTTGCAGGACATAAAATTAACATACAGAAATTAGTTGCATTTCTATATACTAACAATACAGCAACTGATGAAAGAAAATAATTTTATTCACTATAGCATTAAAAAGAGTAAAATACCTAGGAATAAATTTACCCAAGAAAGTGAACTGTACAATGAAAGTAACAGGACTTTGATGAAAGAAATTGAAGAATACACAAATAGAAACATATTCCTTCTTCATAGTTTGGAAGAATTAATATTATTAAAATGTCCATACAGTACAAAGTCATCTATCTATGGACTCATTGCAATACCTGTCAAGGTTCCAATGGCATTTTTCACAGAAATTTTTAAAAAACTTGATATTTGTGTGGAGCTACAAGTAATCTCCCCAAACAGTCAAAGCAATCCCGGGAAAGAACAAAGCCAAAAACAACCTGTGTCCTGATTGCAAACTATGCCACAAAATTATGGTAATCAAATTAGTATGGTATTGACATAATAGACACATAATCCAATGAAACAGAATTAGGAGCCCAGAAAAAAATCCTTACATTTAAGGTCAACTAATATCTGACAATGGGAAAACTGGCATAACCACATGACAAAGAATGAAATTGGATCCCTACCTTATACAACTTACAAAAATGAATTCAAAATAAATTAACTTAAATTTAATTCCTGAAATCATATAACTTGTAGAAGAAAATAAAGGGAAAATGTTCTCAGCAGCTATTACCTGAATATGACACCAAAAGCAAATGTGCCAAAAGCAAAATAAATGGTTCAACAAAATCAAACAAAAAAGGTTCACGGGAGCCTGGGTGACTCAGTTTGTTGAGTGTCTGACTCTTGATTTTAGCTCAGGTCATAATCCCAGGATGGTTGGATTGAGCCCCGTGTTGGGCTCTGCACTGAGCATGGAAATTGCTTGGGATTCTTTGTCTCTCTCCCTCTGCCCATCTCCCTGGCTCACCCTTTCTATTAAAAAAAAAAAAAACCCAAAAAACAGCAACTTCAGCACAGCAAAAGAACAATCAACAAAATGGAAAGGTATATTACAGAATGGAATATATCAGCAAATCATGTATTTGAAAAAAAGGTTAATATCTAAGATATAAAGAACTCATACACCTTAATAGCAAAGAAATCTAATAACTTGTTAAAGGTGGGCAGAGGAACTAAATAGACATTTCTCTGAAGAAAAACTGCAAATTGTCAACAGGCAGAAGAAGAAGATGCTCAACATCACTCATTATCAGGGAAATCTAATCAAAACCACAATGCGTTATCACCTTACATCTGTTAGACTTTCTTATCAAAAAGACTAGAGATAACAAGTGTTGGTGAGGGATGAAGAAAAGGGAACCCTTCTGCATGGATAGTAGAATGAAAATTGGTATAGCTTCTATGGAAGATAGTATGGAGTTCCTCAAAAAATAAAAATAGAACTACCATATGATCTAACAATCTTACTTCTGGGTAGGTATACAAAGGAAACAAAATCAGTATCTCAGAGATCTCTGCACACTTATGTTTATCGCAGCATTATTTACACTAGCCAAGATATGGAAACCTGTGTGTGTCAATGTATGAATGCGTAAATAAGATGTGATATCTACACATACATACGTACACACACATAAACACAATGGAATGTTTTTCAGGCATGAAGAAGAAGGAAGTCCTACCACTTGTGGCAAAATGGATGGATTTGAGGACATCATACTAAGTGAATTAAGCCAGACAGAGAAAGAAATATGGCACGGTATCACTTACATATTTAATTAAAAAAAAAAAAAAAAGCCAAGCTTACAGAAACAAGGACTATAATAATGGTTGCCAGGGGCTGAGGTCAGTCAGAGGGTACAAACACCCAGCTATAAGATGAATAACTTCTGGAGATCTAATGTTCAGCACAGTAATTACAGTTAATAATACTATATTATATACTTGAATATTGCTAAGAAAGTGTGACCTTACACATGAAAAGATGCTGAACATCTCTCATCATCAGGGAAATGCAAATCAAAACTAAAATGAGATATCACTTCACACCTGTCAGAATGGCTAAAATAAAAAAAAAAACACAAGAAACAACAGGTATTGGTGAGGATGCAGAGAAGGAGGAACCCTCTTACACTGTTGGTGGGAATGCAAACTGGCACAGCCACTGTGGAAAACAGTATGGAGGTTTCTCAAAAAGTTAAAAATAGAACTTTCCTAGGATCCAGAAATTGCACTACTAGAGATTTATCCAAAGGATACAATACTACTTTGAAGGGATACATGCATCCCAATGTTTATAGCAGCATTATCAACAATAGCCTGAACGTCCATTGACCAATGAATGGATAAAGAAGATGTGGAATGTATATGTATGTATATGTGTGTGTGTGTGTGTATGTGTTACTCAACCCTAAAAAGAATGAAAATCTTGCCATTTGCAACAATGTGAATGGAGCTAGAGAATATTATGCTAAGTGTAATCAGACAGAAAAAGATAAATACCATATGGTTTCACTTAAAGGTGGAATTTAAGAAACAAAACAAATGAGCATGGGGAAAAAGAAGAGGAAAAAAATAAGAAACAAGAGAACAAGTTGATGGTTACTGGAGGAGAGGTGGGTGGGGTGATGGGTTACATAAGTGATGGGAATTAAGGAGTACACTTGTTATGAGGAGCACTGGGTGTTTTATAGAAGTACAGAATGACTGTATTGGACACCTGAAAAAAATATTACACTGTATGTTAACTAAATGGAATTTAAATCACTTTTTAAAAAGTTTCAAATAGTTTAAATAATTTTAAACGAAAAAAAGGAAGTATAATTTTAAATGTCCTCCCTACAAAAAGAAACGATAATTTTATGATGGGAGGCAGGTGTTAATGTTATTATGGTAATCATTTTACAATATAGAAATGTACTAAATTAACACTTAGTACACCTTCAACTTAAAAACGTTATGCATCAATTTTATCTCAAGAAAACTGGGAGAGGGGTGGGAAGACATAAAAGAAAAGCAAAATAAAACATAAAGCATAATTTCTTAATGAGATCTACTACTTTCCAGTATTAGAAATTTACATCTTTCCAAAGTAATTTCAAACTTATGGAAAAGTTTCTAGAAAAGGCTATGAAACTGTCTATGACCTTCAACTACATTACCCATCTATTAAAATTTTTCCATACATTCTATTTATCTTTCCATATGTCTAATTGAGTATTTTTCTATGAATCACTGGAGGATAATTTGCAGATAGGACACTTTATTACCCCAATAATTATTATATATTTCCTAAAAAAATAGGAGAGGTCTCTACACTCTCTTCTGTAACCATTATCCCATGATAAAAATCAGAAAATTATTGATATACTACCATCTAAACCACAGATCTTATTGAGATTAAACCTAAGTATCCTAATAACATCTAAATAAAGCAAACAGGAGAAAAGTTACTGTGGTCCAGGATCTGTGATTCAATTACTGGCATCCCCTTTAGACTCCAATCTAGTTCTTCAAAATGATTTTTTTGTCTTTTGCATCTTTGACAATTTTGAAAACACAGCCAGTTTTTTTGTAGAATGTCCAATTATTGGATTTGTTTAATATTTCCTTGTGATCAGAACCAGATGACTCATATTTGGCAGAATTATCACAGAAGTAGTGTTATGTCCTTTTCTGTGTATCTTGTCAGAAGACAATATCTTGTCTCAATCCTGTTTATGACAACTTTAATCACATGGTTCAGGTGGTGTCTGCCAGCTATTTCTATTTTTGCTTTTGTAATTTATAAGCATTTCTTGGGGAGATACTTTCAGGCTGTATCTTGTTTCTCATCAAATTTTCACTGTTAGTTTGAGCATTAATTTAGGATCATTTTCTGAATAAATTAGTGTCTTGATTGCCAAAATGGGATTTTCTAACTACATCATTTCTTCTACACTTACAAGTTGTTATTCCACTGGGGAGAGAGCAAGGGGGGAGAGGGAGAGAGAATATACACACATACTAAATAGAATTCAAAATTTGTTGAAATACTTTATAATCTTTGGCCTTAGGATAAATAGTAAAAAACTGTACTCCAAAATGTACTTGTGTTCAAACTCTACTTTCAGTTAGAATGTAGAATGTTGCAAAAGATTCCACACTACTAAATGTAAAATCTGTAATCTATGCAATCAGATACTTTTAAAGCTCATTAGCAAACTACTAACCCAAACAGTAAGTTGAACTAAATTTCAAAGAAATAAGACCCCATGAGAAGAGACAGAGCACATAAATGGTGTTTCTATTAAACAGAGCATGAGAGGAAGAGACAACGTATATAAAAGCAAGCAGGAAAAAAAAGTAAAAGTTTAATAAATTCTTAAATATCAAATGCAAGTCTGCTTGACAATTGAAAATCACATGCAGTTACAGACACAATAGGAGTTAGCACCTATTTGACAGTTTTTTAAAGAGGCCTCAGGAGGAAGACTGGGGACAGAAAAGAGAATGAAGTGACATGTCTAGTGACAAAGGTATGCAGACAGTGCTTAGGTGATGTTGGGTGATATACCAAAGCTTATTTGGTGCCCTGGACATTTCTCTGATATGAAGTTAAAGGGAAAAAAAAGACTGCAGAGGGAATGACAACAAGCCTTCTTTTCTTCTCTTTCCTCCTCCTCTCACTTGGGGATATACATAAGCAAATAACTTTCCACTGTGTAAAGGTCAGGAACCTTCTTGTACCTGGGATTTTCTGAGGATACAATGCAGGGTGCTGCTATCACTGAAGACAGAGCAGGAAACGCTTATGCTTAAACTCACCAAAGGGAAAAGACAAGGAAGGCTGAGCAAAGTTTACTCCTAGGGCTCAGGTGCACAAGATATGAGGAAGCATGAAGATACTATAGGAGGATTGAGAAAAATACCCCAATTATCACAATGAAAATTTTCCTGAGCCAAGTACCAACCAATAGTCTACCTCTGGGAGACTGACCCTGTAGAAAGGGTCAAAAAGATGGCAAGGTAAGAGGACCCGGAGCTCACCTCATCCCATGGATACACAAGGTAACAGCCACATTTGTTCAACTCACTCTGAAAATGACCTGAGGATCAGCAGAACAGACTTTCCGTAGTTAATCATACACAGGAAGCCACATTAAACAGGTTAGGAATGGGTGCATGGGTGGCTCATCTAGTTAAGCATCCAACTTTTGATTTTGGCTCAGGTCATGATCTCACAGTTTGTGGGTTTGAGCCCTGCGTCAGGCTCCATGCTGACAGTGCAGAGCCTGCTTGGGATTCTCTTCTCTCTCTGCCCCTACTCCACTCACAATTTCTCTCGCTCTCTGAAAAATAAATAAACAAACTTAAAAAAATTTTTTTAAAGGGTAGGAGAGGCAGGTACCCAGTTGGGAACCAAATCGCTGATGAGACTAATCACACATGAGACATCACAAGCATGGAGAAGCCCGAGGATCACATTATTGGGACGACTGCTCACCACATTAGATTTTGAAAACCAGTGGGGCTAAAATTCATGAGCTTTAAAAATTAGTGGATATTAACTCTGGACACTTTAAAAATCAGCAGGCTTAGCTCCGGGGAAGGTGGGGGACAATAGGAAACAGTCTTAAAGAAGCAGCATAATTCAGCTAAGACATAGCACAAAAGTAGCGGTTTGAAAAGCACTTGAGTTATACATGAAGGAAAGTTATTTACTAATCTCAGAAAGTGCTTTAGAGGGGCAGAGAACTCAGGAGACTTCTTCAAGAACAAAAGTGCTGACAGGCAACATTTCTTTTTCTTTCCCCTCAGTCTAGATATGGGATTTGTATGAACCAGCAGGAACACTTTCCACCTATTTTTCCAGCACTGAGTGCCCTGTCCCCCATGTTTCCCCTGTGGATCTACCTCATCAACCTGCCGGTCTCAGCAGATATCCTCTAAAACAGCTTGGACTTTGACACACATTGAAAGCAGTCCAGGCTGGAACCAGCACCACTCCAGAGTGAATTCTGCCCTGGGGAAAGGGGAGATAACCACACCCACCAGTGCACCATCAGTCCCAGCTGCCTAGTTTCTCAGCTGGCCATGCAGGAAGAGTATCCTCCCATTTAGTAAGCCTGCAGCTCTGGAAAACAGATGGGATGCAGACATCTGGTCTGATCATCAACCCTGCCTACCAATGAAAACCTATCAGGAGGCCTTACAGGGAAAGCACATAGCCATTTGAGGCACATGCTTCTGTGTAGACAGAGTAGGTGCACACTGCCAGCCAGATTGTTCATACTACCTACCTTCAAGCCCATGGAACCTCAGACCCCTTACCAGTGCAGGGACCAAACTCTACCCAGTGCACCCAGAGTAGGTAAATTGCAGCTTACTGGACTGAAAGCAAATGCCAGTTAGCCACAACAGGAGAGCACAGGCAGCTCACACAGGAGACACCCATGGACTGCCTGGTTCTGTGACCAGAGGCATTGCACAACAGGGTACCATAGGATTTCTTTTTCATAAGGCCAGTACTTTTAGAACAGAAGATGTAGCTGACTTTTCTAACAAATAGAATCAAACATAGAATCAGACAAAATGAAGAGACAAAGGAATACGACCCAAATAAAAAACCAAGACAAAATGACAGCACAAGAGTTAAATGAAACAAAGATCAGCAATATGCCTGATAAAGAATTCAAAGTAGTGGTCATAAATATACTCACTGGACTTGACAAGAGAGTGGAGGATCTCACTGAGGCCCTCAACAAAGAGATAGAAAATATAAAAAAGAAGCAGAACTGAAGAACTCAATACCTGAAATTAAAAATACACTAGAGGAAATCAATAGCAGATTAGAGGATGCAGAATGAATCAGTGATCTGGAAGACAGGGTCATATAAAGCAACCAAGGTGAAGAGAAAAAAAAGAATAAAAAATGAGAATAGGTTACGGTAACTCGGTGATAGCCTCAATCAAAACATTTGCATTATAGGAATCCTAAAAAGAGAAGAGAGAAGGGGGCAGAAACTTATTTAAAAAATTAATACCTGAAAACTTTCTTAATGTGGGTAAGGAGACAGATAAACAGATTGAGGCATCACGGAGAGTGCTGAACAAAATGTACCCTTGGAGGACCATACCAAGACACATAATAATTTGAATGGCAAAAAGCAGTGATAGAGAATGTTAAAAGCAATAAGAGAAAAAAAAAAGTTGCTGCATAGAAGAAAATCTCTATAAGGCTATGAGCTGATTTTTCAGCAGATTTATAGACTAGAAGAGATTGGCATGATATCTACAAAGTGTTGAAAGGAAAAAAAAGTTGCAACCAAGAATTCTCTATCATAATAGAAGGAGAGACAGTTTCCCAGACAAACCAAAATTTAAAAAGTTCATCACCACTAAACCACTCTTATAAGAATTGTTAAAGGGCATTATTTGAGTGAAAAAGTCATAACTACAAGTGAGAAAATTATGAAAGAAAAAAATTTCACTGGTAAATGCAAACATGTGGTAAAATTAGTAGATTAATTACTTATAAAACCAGTATGAAAGTTAAAACACAAAAGCCATAAAATTAATTATATGTATAAATATCAGTCAAGGGATGCACAAAATGAAAGAATGTAGAACAGGACATTATATGTATAAAATGTCGGTGGGAGCAGAGTAAAATTTAGTGCTTTTAGAATGTGCTAAACTTAAGCGACAATAACTTAATATAGACTGCTATACACATAAAATGTTCTAGTATGAACCTAATGATAACCACAAATCAAAAACCTGTAATAAATACACAAAAAGAAAGGAACCCATGCATACATTAAAGAAAGCCATCAAGGCACAAGGAAAGAGCAAGAGAAGAAAAGAATAAAAAAGAACTACAAATATAACCAAAAAACAATTAACAAAATGGCAATTGGTAC
This sequence comes from Panthera uncia, assembly GCF_023721935.1. Lineage (NCBI taxonomy): Eukaryota > Metazoa > Chordata > Mammalia > Carnivora > Felidae > Panthera > Panthera uncia. The sequence continues at coordinate 89,417,717 of NC_064816.1, read as the reverse complement.
ATACATATCAATAATTATTTACTTATTTACTTATTTACTTATTTACTTAGAGATCACAAGCAGGGGAGAGGGGCAAAGGGAGAGAGGGAGAGAGACAGAATCATAAGCAGACTCCATGCTCTCTGTGGAGCCCAAGGTAGGGTTCAATTCCGTGACCCTGAGATCATGACCTAAGCTGAAGTCAAGAGTCAGATGCTCATCCAACTGAACCACCCATGTTCCCCAATAATACTTTAAACATAAATGGGCTAATGCTTCAATAAACACACACACACACACACACACACACACACACACACACATATAAGGTGACTGAAAGGATTAAAAAACATAACCCATATATATGCTATCTACAGGAAACTCACTTCAAATCTCAAGACACATGCAGATTGAAAGTAAATGAATGGGAAAATTTTTACCATGCAACTGGAAGTGAAAAAAAATCTGGGGTAGCAATACTTATATTAGACAAAGTAGATTTTAAAACAAAGACTGTATGGGGTGCTTAGGTGGCTCAGTTGGTTAAGTGTCCGACTTCGGCTCAGGTCATGATCTCGTTGCTCATGGGTGTGAGCCCGGCATTGGGCTCTGTGCTGACAGCTCAGAGCCTGGAGCCTGTTTCAGATTCTGTGTCTCCCTATCTCTGTGCCCCTCCCTCGCTCATGCTCTGTCTCCCTTTCTCTCTCAAAAATAAATAAACATTAAAAAAAAAAAAAGACTGTAGCAAGAGACAAAGGAAGGCACATGTAATGATAAAGGGAACAATCCAAATAGAGTTATAACAACTGTAAATATCTGTGCACCTAACATGGAAACATACAGTGAATATCAACAGATATAAAGGGAAAAATTGCCAACAATACAATTATGGTAGATGACTTGACAACCAACCTACATCAATGTATAAAGATCATACACAGAGGAAATCAACAAAGAGACAATATTTGTTTTAAGTTTTTATTTATTTAAGTAATCTCTACACTCCATGTGGGATTCAATCTCATGACCCTTAGATTAGGAGTCACATGCTCTTCCAACTGAGCCAGCCAGATGCCCCAGGAAACAATAGTTTTGAATGACTCAATAGACCAGATGGACCTAACAGATATATATAGAACATTCTATTCCAAAGCAGCAGAATACATAGTCTTTGAAGTGCACATGGAACATTCTCCAGAATGTTAGGCCACAAAACAAGTCTTAATAAATAATATGAAGATTCTTTTCTGACCATAATGTTATAAAACTAGATACCAATTACAAGAAAAAATCTGTAAAGAATACATACATGAAGACTAAATAAGATGCTACTAAAGAACAAATAGGTCATGCATAACATCAAAGAGGATATTAAAAAATACATGGAGACTAAGGAAAATGAAAATATTATGGTCCAAAATCTTTGAGCTGCAGTTAAAAGCAGTTCTAAAAGGGAAGTTTATATAAATATGGGCCTACTCCAAGAAATAAGCAAATCTCAAATAAGCAACCTAACCTTACACCTTATAGGAGGTAGAAAAAGAACAAAGCCCAAAGCCAGAAGAAAGGAAATAATAAATATTAGAGTAGAAAAATGTGAGAGACTAAAAATACAATAGAAAAGATCAATGAAAACAGTATCTGTTTCTTTACGAAGATAAACAGAATTGGTAAAACTTTAACCAGACTCATAAAAAGAAAAAAAGAGAGAAGACAAATATAAATAAAATCATAAGTGAAGGATGAGAAATACCACCTGACACTATGGATATACAATAGGATTATTAAAGAATATTATAAAAACTAATATGCCAACAAACTGGATGACTGAGAAGAAATGAGTAAATTCTTAGAAACATATAACCTTTCAAAACTGAATTAGAAAAAATAGAGAATTTGGACAAACTGATTACTTGCAATGAAATTTAATGAATAATAATCATCATCATCATCATCTCCTAACAAACAAATGTTCAGACCAGATGGTTTCACAGGTAAATTCTACCAAGCATTTAAAGATGAGTTAGTCCTTATTCTCTAACTATTCCAAAAAAAAAAAAAAAATAGAAGAAGTAGAAAAACATTCAAAATCATTCTACAAAGCATTACCCTGAATTCAAAACCAAAGACATTATAAAAATAAATAAATAAAACTATAGGCCAATATCTCTGATGAACAGAGATGCAAAAAATCCTCAAGAAAATATTAGCAAATCAAATTAAACAACACTTTAAAAAATCATTCAGTAAGATCAAGTAAGGTTTATTTCAGGGATACAAAGGTGGTTTAATATTTGCAAATCAATCAATGTGATTTATTACAGCAAGAAGAGAAAGAATAAAAACTGTATGATCATCTCAATAGATGCATAAAAAGCAATGAACAAAATACAACATCCATTTCTGTTAAAAATTCTCAACAAGGTAGGTTTAGAGGGAACGCAAATCAACATAATAAGAGCCATATGTGAAAAACCTGCAGTTTACAATACTCAATGATAAAAAATTGAGAGCTTTCCCTCTGAGATCAGGAACAAGAGAAGTATTTTTACTCAACACTTTTACACAACATAGTCCTGGAGGTCCTAGCTATACCAATCATACAGAGAAAAGAGCTAAAAGACATCCAGATTGGTAGGGAAGAATTAAATCTCACTATCTGCAGATGAGGTAATAATATATATAGAAAACCCTAAAGACTCCACCAAAAAAAAAAAAAAACTATTAGAATTGATAAATGAATTCAGTAAAGTTGCAGGATACAAAATTAATACACAGAAATCTGTTGCATTTTTATACACTAATAATGAAGCAACAAAAGAGAGGGAAGAAAGCAATCACATTTACAATTGCACCAAAAAGAATAATATAGGACCAAACTTAACTAAAGAAATAAAATACCTGTAACTCTGAAAACTCTAAAACATTGATGAAAGAAATTGAAGACCACACAAATAAATGCAAAGATATTCCATGCTCATGGACTGGGAGAACTGGTATTGTTAAAATATCCATATTACCCAAATCAATCTATAGATTTGATGCAATCCCTCTCAAAATACCTACAGCATTTTTCATCGAACTAGAACAAATAACATTAAAGTTTCTAGAAACCATAGAAGACCCTGAATGGCCAAAGCAGTCTTCAGAAAAAATGAATAAAGCTGAAGGTTTCACAATCCCAGATTTCAGGATGTACTATAAAGCTGCAGCAATCAGAACAGTATGGTACCAGCACAAAAATAGACACCTAGATCAATGGAACAGAATAGAGAACCCAGAAATAAATACACATATGGTCAATTAAACTACAACAAAGTTGTCAAGAATATACAATGGGAAAAAGACAATCTCTTCAACAAATGGTGCTGGGAAAAATGGACAGCTACATGCAAAAGCATGAAACTGGGCCATATTTTTACACCATATACAAAATAAATTCAAAATGGCTTAAAGACTGAAATGTGAGACCTGAAATCATAAAAACTCTGAGAATAAAACATAGGCAGTAGCAACATTTTTCTAGATAGGTGTCCTGAGTCAAGGGAAGCAAAAGCAAAAATATACTTGGTACTGCACCAAAATGAAAAACTTTTGCACAGTGAAAGGAACCATCGACAAAACAAAGGAGGCAACCAACTAAATGGGAGAATGTGTTTGCAAATGAAATATCCAATAAAAGGTTAATATCCAAAATATTAAAAATCTTATACAACTCAACACACACACACACACACACACACACACACACACACACACCAAGCAATCCAGTTAAAAAATGGATGGGAACCTGAATGGGCATTTTCCCAAAAAAGACATATAGATGGCCATTAGGCACATGTAAAGATTCTCAACATCACTTATCATCAGAGAAGTGCAAATAAATTTCTTCAAACATAAAGTGAAAATATAGTCCAAGTTTTCTAAACTTCTCTACCTCTCTGACTTCAGTCTGAATGATGACATTATTGCAGTTGACAAGCTCCCCTTTCCGAAATGCCTTTATTTGAGAATCTCTGTAATTTCCTAATGTCTAATCTTTTATTCTGTTCCATCTTGGATTTTCCCCCTTTAGTTGTCTAGGTGATAGCTGTAAAATATGTTACAGATTCAGCACAATGTAGAAGGAAGACTTCAGAATGAGGGAAGGAAAATGACCCAGTCCAGATATTTCTTCATTTCTACCCCAGACAATGATCTGAGTTGTTTTTAAAGTCCACTTCTACACTTATAAGGGGACTTATGACAATGCACTGAAATAATTATCAGGAATGCCCAACACAAATAGAAAACATTATTAGCAGTGTTTAGACTGAAGGCAAGGATTGTGAATCTCTGCTTGATGGGAAATTAAAAGAAATATTAGTTACATGGACACCTAAGTTGCTCAGTGGTTGAATGTCCAACTCTAGATTTTGGCTCAAGATCCATGTCAGCATGGAGACTACCCGGGGCTCTTTCTCTCCCTCTCTTTCTGACCCTCCTCCAGTCACACTGTCTCTCTTTCTCTCTCTCTTAAAAAAATAGTTACATATTGATACAGTAAAATATTTCTACATCCTATCAGTACATTAACATATTGCTGCAATTTGTCATTTAATGCTTTCTTATAAAACCTTTGAAAAGTGTTTTATGATATACAATAACTATGAAATTATAATATTGAGAACTCTACCTAATTGTTACTTTTCTAGTAAGACTTCATATTGAAATGTCCCTATCTGAAACTTTAACAGTTGGTTAATCCAGGAGAATAATTCACTGGGGGCTGCAGAAGCAGCTATGGCCTTTTCAAAGCCCCAAATCCTTTAAACCTCTTTTCTCCTTCATTTTAGAAACATGAATAGCAAGACACAAATCTCACAGCCAGATTTTTGCAGGGTATTTTTTTTTTCTCTCACAATTTGAGTAACGTATTTCTTATGACGGTCTTTACAATAAGCAAATGTTTATGGAAAAGCCAAGTGTTAAGGCAGCCATGCAAATTAACCATCTGGAGAGAACAACACTGTTTTGTCTAATATCGAGCTCAACAGATTTATAGGCTTATAAAATATCTTCATCTTTTAGCCTTTGCAATATTTAGGGATATATAACCAATCCTTATGAGTCATCAAATATAAATTAACCTTAAGAGGTGGGAAAAAATAGTTGACTGAGCCTTCCTGTTTCTTTGTATCAAGACAGTTATTTTGGAAATCATGACCAAAATAATAGGCAGTATCTAAAAACATATTTGAGAAGAATATTTTATTTTTGCTCAATGCATTTTTTTCAAGAAATGCCTAAAACCCACCATCATGTTTTAATTTGGTTGTGTGAACATATATTTAAGAGCCCTGCTGATAGTAATTGTGAGGAAGGCTGACATGATACAAACAAGTGAATAATGTGACTTATGGTCAGGGAACTCATGCATACCAGAGGCCAAAAGGACCCTACCATTTAAGGAAGAATTATAACATTCTTCCTTCCACGGTTTGCTGGAGACCCGCCTATGTTCCTTCATAGACAGGAGAATATCTGAGAATGTTACTTCACAGTTGAAAAAGGGAAGGGCAAACAGAATAAATTGATGTCCTGTCATTTGTTCACAAAATATCTGAGATGTTTATTCTGATATTCATGACTTTCCATGTTCTAACTCTAACTTTTCAATTTGTGCAGCAACAAATCCTGTTGATTTATCTTTTATTCTAGTCATGAAATTCACTACTGCTACATTCCCTATACCATATGATTTCTTCCCTAGGTATCTTCATTCACAGGTTTTCCTTTTTCCTATCTATCCCCTCTGTCCAGCAACCAATCTATATTCAATATTTAAATTTAAAATTTATTGAAGTATGATTTACAAGAAAATAAACACATTTAAAGTGTACAGTTTGATGAGTTTTGACAAATTATAGGAATTTCTATATTCAAAATAAAGAATATATTCACTATCTTTTACACATAATTCTTATAATCATATCTGCTTTTAACCCCATTCCTCTTCACACATACCCTGAACCCAAGGCAAAAACTGATCTTGTGAATATTCATATTATGAATAACTGATAGTATGATATTATGAATTTCTGATATTATGACTTAGTTTTGCCTTTTCTAAAAATCCTAATAAATGAATTTTTGTAGTATATACTCTTTTGTATCTGGTGTCTAGCGTTTAGCATGTTTTTCTGAGATTCATCCATGAGGCTAATGTATTAGTACTACATTCCAATTTATTCTTATACTCCATTCCTATTATTTATATTCAATGTATAAATATTGCCAAAATTTATTTATCCACCCATCTCTTATTGGACACAGTTTCCATTTTTTGAATATTATCAATAAAACTTTTATGAGCATCATATGTAAGTTCTTATGTGTGTATATACCTTTTATTTCTCTTTAATAAATGTCTGAGTGTAGGACTGTTGAATCATAAGTGTATCTTTAGGTTTTTTAGAAATTGCAAAAATTATATCCCCAAGTGATTACACCTCTTAAACTCCTACTAGAAATATATGATTTTCAGTTACTACACGTATTCAACACTTGGTACAGTCAGTCTTTCTTATTTTAACCATGCTGATGGATGCCTATAGTATACTGTGGATTTCATGCACATCTTTCCCATGACTAATAATTCCAAGCACCTTTTCATGTGTTCTTTAAAGTGATTTATATATCATTATCTTTAGTTAAGTTTCTGTTCAAATCCTTTATAAATTTTCACTGTATTGTTTTTCTTATTTTGACTTTCTTCTTATGCATTCCTTGGAAATAGGTCATCTAGGAATAAAGACAGTTTTTCTGCATCTTTCTATCTACAAGTTATGTGCATTTTCTGTTCTATTATTTCACTAGGGCCTCCAAAAACATGTTGAGTAGAAATATTGAGAGTAGACTTTACTTTCCCTTGATCTTGGGTGAAAACATTTGATGTTTCATCATTAAGCATAATGTCGGCTAGTTTTCCACAAATTAATGTTTTGTGTTTGTTGTTTATTATCACCAAGCTGTTGTATTGTGGCAAAACTACTGAATCTATTGAAATAATATTAAGGTTTTAAAAAATGGATTAATAATTTGAATTACATTAATTGTACTGTTAAACTAACCTTGAATTCCTAGAATTGCATATTTGTCAAAAATCTCTGAACTGTACAATTGGTCATGGGATATTATTTTTTCCATATTTCCTGGGTTCATTTTGCTAGAATTTTAAAGAATTCTGTTTTTATGTTCACAATGGATATTTAACTGTGTCTTAAAATTTATTTTTCCAGCTTTATTAAAGTATAATTGACATAAAGCTGTAAGATATTTACAATATACACCTGATTAATTTATATATATGGTAAAAGAATCCCCCATCAAATTATTTAACACATCCATCACTTCGCATGTTTCCTTTTTTAAAAAAAATAATGCCCATTGGATTTTGTTATCATGGTAACAGTGGCTTCATAAAATCAATTGGGAAATAGTTCCTCTTCTTCTAATATTTTGGTGGGCACCCATAGAATAGTTATTTCTTTCTTTAAATTTTTTTTAATGTTTATTTTTGAGAGAGAGAGACAGAGCATGAGTGGGAAAGGGGGCAGAGAGAGAGGGAGACACAATCTGAAACAGGCTCCAGCCTCTGAGCTGTCAGCATAGAGCCTGATGCCAGGCTCGAACTTGGGAAGGCAAGATCATGACCTAGGCTGAAGTTGGACCCTTAACCGACTAAGCCACCTAGGCACTCCAGGTATTTCTTTTTTATTTTATAGAATTAACAATTGGATCCATGTAAGTCTGGACCTTTCTTTTTGGAAGGTGGTGAAGTATAAATTTAATTAATAGATTTAAAAAGTGAATTAATTCCTAAGTGTTGACACTTAAAAAGTTTGGAACTTTCCCATTTTATTTATATTATTGAATTTATTGGTAGGAATTTTTTCCTAACGATCTCTTATTACACCTTTAACATCCTAGGGTCTGTAGGATCTTTTTTTTCTGAACTCTGGAAGTTTATCAATTTTCCTGTTATGTCAAAAAATAAAGTGATATTTTTGGGTAAACTCATCTTCGTTTTTTGTTTTTTATTTTACTAATATCTGTTCATTTTAAAATTATTAACCCCTTCCTTCCACTTAGATTTTAATTTGGTTTTTTAAAATCATTTTTAATGTGGAGGTTTAGATTCTAATTTTAGACTTTATTTTCCATGTACTGCTATAAATATTCTTCTAGGCACTGATTAAAATCCATTTTTGAAAACTGGATAGGTCGTGTTTTAACTTGCATTTAATTCAATATATTTTCTCATTTTGCTCGTAATTTCTCCTTTGACCCATGGGCTGTATAAAACAATGAGACCAAAACAAATGTTGTTTGGAACTCTGAGTAACAAATGGGATAGAAAACAAAGGAAGGATGGTTTGAATTTGTCTGCTTATAGCGACAATGATACTTCTTTAGGAAACTGCATTAAAAACTCAGGATTAAAGTTACTATATTTACTCAATGTAAATTATATATATATACTTATATTTATGTCAGAATTTTCACCAGTTAGTAGTACAGTAAGATAAGGAAGATAAAATCCCTCTTCTCAGAGTTCACTCTAGTCTAGTGGTGACAAAACAGCAAACATATGGGGCAGATGCTGTACAACAGAAATATTTTTAATTTTTAACTTTGTAGTAATGATATTAATAAAGTAAATGAAAAAAATTAAGTTTAATAATATATCTTATTTAACTCTATATATCTAAATATCATTTCAACATGCAATTAATGTAAAATTATTGAGATGTTTTATTTTGTCACTAAGTCTTCAAATAGTTGAGAAGTATTTAATATTTCCAGTATATCATAATTCAGACTAGTTACATTTCAAGCACTCAATAGCCACAAGTGGCTGGTAGCTACTTTATTGAACCTCAGTATGCTTGAAATAAACAGAAAGTGCTAATTTAGTTTTTACAGAAATATATCTCCATTGGACAAATTCCAGTGGAGTTCCATGGAACTAGCCCATGATTTTTCAGCATGTAAGAGATGTGATTTGAACCAAATTTTTTTTTTAAATCTAAATCTTGTGTTATTTTTATGACTCTTGATATATCTACAGTTTCTGTTTTCCCTGCCTCCTACCTTTTTAGATCATTAACTCCTCACTTTCTAAAATCATTATTTGAACTCATGTAATCAAAACTGATGGGCTTTTGGACTACACAGAGCGTTGAAGCAAAAAGCTCATCTCACTGATGTGAACACAAGGTAAGGACAGGAATGTAATAATGCTTCTCTTGACATGACTAGGGAATCAAGTTCTTTATATCTCGAAGTATAAAAGTGCATTGCAAAGGTATAATAGTGTGTTCTGGCTGAATCTGTTTTACTGCATAGGCTTTTAAAGAATAATTGGGAAAATTCTATTTGGACAAGCACGATAATAAAATGGATTATACTTGGTTAAAAACATGAAAATGGGTTTTTTTATCCACAAATGGGTAAAAAAGTTTTCTTATTGACTGAGAAGCTCAGAATAGTTGATAGGTTTAAGGGCCTTATACTTCAAGATGTCACTGGTATGATCTAGACTTATTTTTAAGCCACCAGATCTATGTCATATTTTGGGGATATACTTTGTGTCCAAAGAAGTTTTTACATATTATGAATGTCACATCTGCAAAATCTAATTCTAAAAATGAACTGACTCACAGAATAAATTTAAACTCATTAATCCAGTCATCGAAACATATATAGTTGACTCTCGAACAACATGGTTAGAACCATGCAGGTCTGCGTATGCAGATTTTTTTCAATAAATACAGTACTATAAATGTACTTTCTCTTCCTTATAATTTCCTTAAGATTTTATTTTCTCTAACTTATTTTATTATAAGAATACAGCATATAATACATATATAAAACATGTTAATCGATTGTTTCTGTTATTGGTAAGGCTACTGGTCTACAGTAGGCTATTAATAGTTAAGATTTTCAGGAGTCAGAAGTTATATGCAGATTTTGAACCTACATCAGGGGTGGTCAACCTTCCCCTAACTCCCATCGTTGTTCAAGAGTCAAATGTGGACATATTTATTAAGCATGACAGACTTGGGTGCTGGAATTGCTTACTGAAATCACACAAGTTCTGATTTCTAACACTGCCTCTGGTGAAATGTCTGATTTTGACATATCTCTTAACTTCTCAGGCAGTCTTTAGTGAATATAGCCTGGAAACTATGAGCCTATAGCTCATATTCCATTGAGCACTTCAGGAACAGAGAAAAATATGTTTCCATTGTAGTCTAGTCAGACGTGTAAGCACAAATATTTGATTATTCAAAAACTCCCATGAGAGGTTTGTTTCTGAGATTTCTGTTTACTAGCTCTCAGATCTTGTCACACTTCTAAGCAATGTGATTGTTGCCAATTTTTAAAAACTTTATTGAAAAATATTTTAAGACAGCTGAATAAATAGCTTCCATATTCTTGGAAGGAGAGACTCAATATAGTGTATATGTATACATATTTTCATATAGTTTTATATATATAGATTTACATTGTTATATGTCATATAATAAATTTGTCTTGAATTAGCCAGTGTTGTGAGATTTGACTGCTATGTTTTACCTCCAGGTCAGAACAAAAATTTTAGAGAAAAAATGCTATATGAAAGGTGTCCGCTAGCCCTGCTTCCTTAGATACTAGGTAAAGCAGCTGACTTAGAACATCAGTTGACACATTGCAGTTAGTTTGACTCACTTCCACTATGCTGTTTCTAAGCCAGTTTAAATTTGATAAGAAAGCCAAGTTGTGTGTTAGAGAGGGTAGGTTTAAAGACTAGCCATTTACAGCTCATTTGGATAACTAAAGAGATTTGCTAAATTTTAAGACTGAACTTCAACATATAAAATCCTTCAAAAGCTGGTTCAAGATAAGCAGACATGATGAAAACAGAGTCTTAAGAAAAATAGTGATAGGTAATCCATGCAGAAAACAGGCATGACACTACAAATATTAAACAAAGCAGCACATGATTGGGTTCAGAGAGCTGTTTGAGGCAATGAAATAGTTACCTGTGCTTGGGCAAATGTAGGTGAAATGAGGTGTAGAATTTGCTTTGCAAGAAGGCATACCTAAGAAGAAGAATAAAGACGTGAACATTGAAATGGATACGAGTAAGGAAGGCAAATCTTATCAGAGATGCTGATTATAGATACAGGTCATGAAACTGAAAAATAGCATTTACAAGTAGCACCAAAGGCAATTTCACAGGGCAGTATTCATTCAGATATAACTAGAATCATGCAAGTTTTTATTTCTATTGCAAAGATCATCTCTCTGCTAGTACAAAAGGATGGTTGAAAATGACTGGATCTGCTAACGTGAAAGGATTAGCAACTTATCAAAGTGAAGTGCCTGTTCTTTTGGGGAAGGTAGAGAGCCTCTGTGGAGAAATGGTGGTGGTAAGTCTGGGAATCTCTTGAGTGGTGAATGTGGTGACCAAGTATTTAGTTTGTTTGCCATTGAGCTGAACCAGAGGAGAGAAAGTTACTTAATTAAAGCTATCCTTAATAGTCATGACTCCCAATCAATTATTCCTTCCTACCTGCCTCACTGCCTTAAAAACAAAAACACAACATCTCCTTTGCATTAGTCATTGTTCTTGCATCTGAGGCTTTACCAGTAGGCAAACTAAATAGTATTTTCTCTAACTTATGGAGGTTATATTTAAATCAGGGCAAACAGACACCTAAACAATAGATAAAATGTATATATGTGTAAGTTAGTAATAAATAAATTTTCAAATGAGGTAAGGGAAAGAGGGTAGAAAGCTACTTACAAAACAGTCATCAAGGAAGGAGTCTCTCTCTAGTAAGGTGGCATTTGACACTTGAACGAAGTAGAGTGAGACATGGTATCTGGGGAAAGAGAGCACCAGGCAGAGATAACTTGTATATATGACTTTGTTCATGCTATTATTGTATTATCTATGCCAGGAATGTTCTTTTGTCTTCTCTGCCTACCAGTATCTTATTTTGCAAAGCTAGGATTGAATACTCTTTCTTCTTTGGAATTTTTCTTAATTTCAACCAAGCTGTTACTTGGTAGGCTAATACAGCCTTTTATTCATGTGCTATAACATCTTTTTAGGCTTATTTATTTTGAAAAGGAGAGCAAGCAAGCACAAGCAGGGGAGGGGCAGAGAGAGAAAGGAACAGAAAATCTCAAGCAGTCTCCACATTCAGTGTAGCATGGGGACTTGATCTTACCACTCTGAGATCATGACCTAAGCAGATATCCAGAGTCCATGCTTAACTGACTGAGCCACCCAGGTACCACTAGAATAGTATCTTTTAAATCACCAAATAATAAAGCATGTGCTAGAGGCTGGGAACATGAAGAATAGGAACTCATGCCCTCACAGAGCCAGTGAAATCATACTCCCTTCAAGGAAGTTATGCTGAGTTTTAATTTTCTAGGATCTTGTCGTCCTCTTTTTTTTTTTTTAATTTTTTTTTAAGTCTATTTATTTTTGAGACAGAGAGAGACAGAGCATGAACGGGGGAGGGTCAGAGAGAGCGAGACACAGAATCGGAAGCAGGCTCCAGGCTCTGAGCCATCAGCCCAGAGCCCGATGCGGGGCTCGAACTCACAGACCGCGAGATCATGACCTGAGCGAAGTCGGACGCTCAACCGACTGAGCCACCCAGGCGCCCCTGTTGTCCTCTTTTAGGAGACTATAAGAATTCGAAGATAGAGACTAGATTTAATTCATGTTAGTATTGCCATATAATTGTAGCATGCCATGTGTTGCAAAATCGTAAAAATATGACTGATATTGATAGAGAACAGCATTAATATTCATCCAGTAGTATCAAGAAGTTGCACGTCAGAATATAGTGTTAGCTATGGCTCTACTTGGAAAGTGGTTCTTTCTGTTTAAGGAAATGAAGTATCCTTTATAGTGAAGAACATGAACCAAATGGAGGAAACTTAATGCTGGTACAGACAAGACCTTATATGAAAGACATAGGGCTTAGCATGTAGGTAGCATTTTGAAGAGAACATTGAAGGGATCAAAGCTGCTATGGAAATCAGTTGAAAAGTGTGTTCTTAAAGTCAGCTTTGAAAAACTGCAAAAGTGTAGACCAAGAATACAAAAGCAAAGAGCCAAATCCAGTGCAGAGAATCATAGAACAAGCTTTAAAGAAAAAGATCAGCAGTAAGATTGCTACTTTTTCCTATGCAGGCTGCATTCAATGCACAACAGCAGGGGGTGATATTAACATACAACACTATGTGAATGGAGCATTCTGAAGTCGTGCAATGTGGCAGTTACTACTACCCTTGTCCCAGCACAACTCCAAAGCCTCAAAATCCAGAAAAGAATATGACTGGTTCTTCTGTCATCCAGGCTAAAAATTTTCCCCATTGCATTTGTCAGAACACTTTGTAATTAGTATTAGAATTCTATTTTTTATTCAAATCCATTTTAAAATATGATGTTCTTTTGTATGTGGTTATTGTCAATGTATATAATTTTTCCATTTTTATGAAATTTCACATTAAAGATCCCTTTTCCTGTTGTCATAAATTGCTTCCCTTAGAGAGAGAACACTTCTTTATTATTATGGGAAAAAATAGGGAGCTCAAAAAAGTAAAAAAAAAAAAAGAGTGGCATGATGCTCTTTCAATAGGAAAGTTTATTTCTGTCCAATGAGCTGCATATTATAGACATTTAGTACAGATGGTCAAATTATGATTGTTCAACTATGAATTTTTGATTTTATGATAGTACAAAAGTGATTATATATATAAAAATAATATATATATATTATATATATAATATATATATAGAAGGCTTCTATATATATATATATAGAAGGCTAATTAGGACTTCCAGGGAAAATGGCAGAGGAGAAACCTGAGCTCACCTCCTCCTAATGGATACAACAAAATAACACTCACATCAGTATAAATAACCTGTAAAATGACTCAATGACTGGCAGAATGAACTCCACAATTAAATGTAGATGAGGCCACAGTGAAGAGGGTAAGAAAGACAGAGACATAGTCAGGAGCTAAATGGACTCCTAGGACTGTTCAGGGAGGGGGAGGGATGCCACTGAGGCAGAAAGGGGAAAGAAACAGATTTTCACACTAGAGCACCCAGAAGGGGAATATAAATTTTCATATTTGGCTTTGAAAACCAGAAGGGCAGGGGCGCCTGGGTGGCGCAGTCGGTTAGGCGTCCGACTTCAGCCAGGTCACGATCTCGCGGTCCGTGAGTTCGAGCCCCGCGTCGGGCTCTGGGCTGATGGCTCGGAGCCTGGAGCCTGTTTCCGATTCTGTGTCTCCCTCTCTCTCTGCCCCTCCCCCGTTCATGCTCTGTCTCTCTCTGTCCCAAAAATAAATAAAAAAACGTTGAAAAAACAAAAAAAAAAAATAATCAAAAAAAATGGGGGAAAAATTGGTTTTTAAATTAAAAAAAAAAAAAAAAAAGAAAAGAAAACCAGAAGGGCTAATTTCCTGAGTTCTTAAAAGCAGTGGGACTTCAACCCCAGAATTAAAAAAGGGGAGGGGGGGATGTGCCTGGGTGGCTCAGTTGGTTGAGCATCCAACTTGGGTCCAACTTTGGTTCAGGTCATGAACCAAAGTTTGTGAGTTTGCAGTTTGTGAGTTTGAGCCCCACATTGGGCTCTGTGGTGACAGCTCAGAGCCAGGAGCCTGCTTTGGATTCTGTGTCTCCCTCTCCCTTTCTTCCTCCCCCACTTGCACTCTGTCTCTTTGTCTCTCAAAAGTAAATAAAGATTTTTTTTTTTTTTTTAATCAGCAGGGTATGCTTTAGGAGAGCCAGGAAAATGATAGAAAACTGAGAATATGTCCTTAAAGAGAAAACACAAAAAAAAGGCCCATGGAGATAACAGCATGGAAGCAGCAGTTTGAAAGGTGCCTGCAGCATATGGGAAGGAGAATTATTTACTAATCCCAGAGCCAGTCCCAGTAGGACAGACATCTCCATGGACCTCCTCCAGGAACAAAGGAAATGGCAGATGCCATTTCCTACCCCACTCCCCAGAGTAAATACATGACCACCTGAGGGACTGAGTACCTAACTTGTTAGCACTGCCGCCCGACTGCACCACCCCTGCACTGTGCTTCCCTGGGTCCACCCTCTCCAATACAGTCTTGTCTTGGCCAGATCCCAAACAGGGTGGTGCCACAGGCCTGGCAGTGTGCAAGCATCCCCTACAGTGGCCAGCACCACTCCCAAGTAACTACTGCACTAGGATGAGGGAAAGATAATCCCACTCACACTAGTAAGACGGCAGCCCCAGCAGTGGGTAGGAGGCAGAAAACTGGATCCACTGCCCACGAAAGAAAGCTTATTAGGAACAACACAGGGAAAGCACCCTTAAGTTTGGTGCTATTGCATCTCTGGCAAACACCTGTCTGACTCAACTCAAGCCCAAGGCAGCCCCAGACTGGCCTACAAACACCACAGGGACCAAGCACTGTGCCCACAAAGGCAAGGGAGCAATTGCTGTCAACTGTCTGAAGGAAAACGTGGGTGAGCCACAATAGCAGGGCACATGCAACACACATAGGAGATACTCCAGAAATTCCAGGTTCTGGTGAATAGGGACAATACACAGCAGGACATGACAGGACCTTTTCTTGATAAGGCCATTATTTTCCAGTGCAGGAGATATAGCTGTCTTTCCTAACATCCTAACACACAGAAACAGACACAGAGATTTAGAAAAAATAAGGAGACAGAAGAATAGGTTCTAAATGAAAAAAACAAAAACAAAACAACAAAGAAACAAAAAAACAAACAGAAAAAAAAACAGGACAAAATCACAGCAAGAGACCTAAGCCAAATTGATATAAGTAAAATGCCTAATAGGTAATTTAGAGTAATGTTCATCAAGTTACTCACTGGACTTGGGAAGAGTGGAGGACGTCAGTGAGACCATTAACAGTGAGATAAAAAATAACCCATCAGACATGAAGAACACAATAAATGAAATTAAAAATACGCTAGATGGGATAAATAGTAGACCATGTGAAATAGAAGAACATATCAGTGAATTAGAGCACAGAGTAATGGAAAGTAATCAAGCTAAGCTGTAGAGAGAAAAAAATGCAAAATGAGAAGAGACTTAGGCAACTCAGTGATACCCTCAAGCATAATAACATTCACATTATAGAAATCTCAGAAGAAAAGAAAAAAAGGACAGAAAATTTATTTCAAGAATTAATAGCTGAAAACTTCCCTAATCTGAGGAAAGAAACAGAAATCCAGATCCAGGAAGTACAACAAAATCAATTCAAAGATATCTACACCAAAAGGCATAATCGTTAAGATGGGAAAATATACTGTTAAAGAGGTAATTTTAAGAGAGATAAGAGGAAAGAAAGCAGTTCCATACATGAGAAGACCAATAAGCCTGTCAGCAGATTTTTCAGCAGAAATTTTGTAGGCCAGAAGGAAGTGGCATGATATATTCAAGGTGCTGAATGGGAAAAATCTGCCGCCAAGAATACTCTATCCAGCAAGGCTATCATTCCAAATAGAAGGAGACATAAAGAGTTTCCCAGACATACAAAAGTTACAAGAATTCATGACCACTAAGCCAGTCCACTAAGAAATGTTACAGAGGACTCTTTGAGTAGAAAGAAAAGACCATAAGCAAGAGTATGGTAAGTAGGAAACATAAAAACAGTAAAATAAATGTATCTATAAAAATCAGTCAAAGGACTCACCAAATAAAAAGTATGACACCATACACCTAAAATATGGGAGGAGGAATAAAGAATGAGTTCAAATTTAAGCAACCATCAACTTAATATTGACTGCTATATATTGATGTTATATACAAACTGAATGGTAACCAGCAATAAAAAATGAGTAATAGATATGCAAAAATTAAAGAGAAAGGAATCCAAGTATATCACTAAAGAAAGCCAGCAAACCAAGAGACAACAAGAGATGAAAAGAATGAAATACTATAAAAACAATCATAAAACAAGTAACAAAATGGCAATAAATACATACCTATCAATAGTTTCTTTGAATGTAAATGGACAAAATACTCCAATCAAAATATATAGGGTGATGGAATGGATTAACAAAAAGACCCACCTATATCTACAAGAGATTCATTTCAGAGCTAAAGATATAGGCATGATTGAAAGTGAGGAGATGGAGAAATATTTATCAAGCAAATAGATGTGAAAAAAAAAGCTGAGGTAGCAATATTTATATCAGACAAAATAGACCTTAAGCAGACTGTGACAAGATACAAAAAAGGATGCTATATAATCATTAAGAGGACAATCCAGCAAGAAGTTATAATAATTATAAAAATTTGTGCACCCAACGTGTGGCACCCAAATACTTAAAGCAGTTAAAATAAACATAAGCGAAATAATTGATAATAATAAAATAGTACTAGGCCACTTTAACACTCCATTTATTTATTTATTTATTTATTTATTTTAAAATTTTTAATATTTATTTTTGAGAGACAGAGCGTGAGTGGGGGAGGGGGAGAGAGAGAGGGAGACACAGAATCTGAAGCAGGCCCCAGGCTCCTAGCTGTCACCACAGAGCCTGATATGGGGCTCAAACTCATGAGCTGTGAAATCATGAACTGAGTTGAAGTCGGACGCTTAACAAACTGAGCCACCCAGGCACCCCTTAAGACTTTATTTACGTCAATGGACAGATCATCCACATACCAAATCAACAAGGAAACAGTTACATTCAGAACACTCCATCTTAAAAAATAACATTTTAAAAAAAGTATATTCTTTTCAAATGTACATAAAGCATTCTCCAGAATAGATTACATATTAGGTCACAAAGTAAGTCTCAACAAATTTAACAAGATAGAAGTCATTCCATGCAACTTTTCTGACAACAAAGCTATGAAACCAGATATCAACCACAAGAAAAAATCTGAAAAGACCACAAATACATGGAGGTTAAATAACATGCTACTAAAAAATGAATGGGTCAATGAAAACTCAAAGAGGAAATAAAAAATATATATATATGGAGACAAATAAAAATGAAAACACAACAGTCCAAAATCTTTAAGATGTGACAAAACTTATTCTAAGAGGAAAGTTTGTAGCAATACAGACCTACTTCAAGATATTAAAAAAAAAATCAAATACCTCATCCTTACACCTAAAGGAGCTAGAAAAAGAAGAACAAGCAAAACCCAAAACCAGTAGAAGGAAATAATAAGAAAAATTAAAGCAAAAATAAATGAAATATAAACTAAAAACAGACAAAATAAAAATAGAACAGATCAATGAAACTAGGTGCTAGTTCTTTAAAAAGATCAACAAAATTGATAGATAAGCCTTTAGCCAGACCCATCAAAAAGAAGAGAGGACTCAAATAAATAAAATCACAAATGAAAGAGGAGAAATAACCAACACCACAGAAATATTAAAGATTATATAATATTCTGAAAGATTATACACAAATTGGACAACCTAGAGGAAATTGATAAATTCCTACAAACATAATGTTCCCAAACTGAAGAAAAAATAGAAAATTTGAACACACTTATTACCAGAAATGATACTGAATCAGTAATTAAACTCTCAACAAACAGAAGTCTAGGACCAGATGGTTTAACAGGTGAATTCTACCAAATATTTAAGAAAGAGTTAATACTTATTTAAACTTTTCTAAAAAATAGAAGGGAAGAAAAACTTTCAAATGCATTCTATGAGGCCAGCATTACCCTGATAGCGAAACCCAATAAAGACACTATAAAAAAAATTGCAGGCCAATATCTCTGATGAACATAGATATAAAAATCTTTAGCAAAATATTACCAAACCAAATCCAACAATATATTAAAAAATCATTCACCACAATCAAGTGAGATTTATTCCCAGGATGCAAGGATGGTTCAATATTCACAAATCAGTCAATGTGATACATCACGTCAACAAGAGAAATTTTAAAAAAACATATATATGATTATTTCAATAGATGCAGAAAAAGCATTAGACAAAGTATGACATCCTTTCAAGATAAAAACCCTCAACAAAGTAGGTTTTGAGGGAACATACCTCAATATAATAAACATCCTCTATGAAGAACCCACTGCTAACATCATACTCAATGGGGAAAAACTGAATTTCCTCTTAACATCATGAATAAGACAAGGATGTCCACTCTCACTACTTTTATTCAATATGTTACTCAAAGTCCTAGCCACAGCAATCAGACAACAAAAAGTAATAAAAGACCTCCAGATTGGTAAGGAAGGAGTAATAGTTTCACTGTGTGGAGATGACACGATACTATATATGGAAAACTGTAAATACTCCACCAAAAAACTGCTAGAACTGATACATGAATCCTATAAGGTCTCAGGATACAAAATTATTGTACAGAAATCCATTGCATTTCTATACACTAATAATGAAGCAACAGAAAGAGAAATTAAGAAAGCAATCCCATTTACAGCTGCACCAAAAATAATAAAATATCTAGGAATAAAGCTAACCAAGGAATTAAAAGATCTGTACTCTGAAAACTATAAGATATTGATGAAAGGAATTGAAGAAGACACAAATGGAATATATTTCATGCTCAAGTATTGGAAGAATAAATGTTGCTAAGATGTCTATAATACCTAAAGCAACCTTCTTGTCTAATACAATCTCTATCAAAATCCAGAAAGCTTTTTTTCACAAACTAGAATAATCCTAAAATTTTTATGGAACCCCAAAAGACCCCAAATAGTCAAAACAATCTTGAAAAAGAAAAAGCTGAAGGCATCACAATTGTGCACTTCAAATTATATTACAAAGCTATAGTGATCAAAACAGTGGAATACTGGCACAAAATAGACACTTAGATCAATGCAACACAATAGAATGTCCAGAAACAAACCTGTGATTATATGGTCAATTTATCCTGGACAAGAGGCAAGAATACACAACGGGAAAAAGACAGTGTCTTCTATTAATGGTGTTGGGAAAACTGGACAGCTGTGTGCAAAAGAGTGAAACTGTACCAATTTTTTACACCACATACAAAAATAAATTCAAGGTTGATTAAAGACCTAAATGTGAGACCTGAAACCATAAAAATACTAGAAAAAAGCACAGGCAGGAATTTCCCTGAGATCAACAATAGCAACATTTTCTAGCTATGTCACATGAGGTAAGGACAATCAAAGCAAAAATGAATTATTCGGATTTGTCAAAACAAAAAGCTTCTGCATATTGAAGGAAGCAATCAATAAAACTAAAAGACAACCTACGGAATGGGAGAAGATATTTGCAAATGATACATCCAATAAAAGATTAGTATTCAAAATATATGAAGAACCTATACAACTCAACACCCAAAAGAGAATCCAATTAAAAAATGGGCAGAAGACATTAATAGACATTTCTCCAGAGACATCCAAATGGCCAACAGGCACGTGAAGAGATGTTCAACATCACTCATCATCAGGGAAATGCATATCAAATCTACAATGAGATATCACCTCACACCTGTCAGTATGGCTAAAATAAAAACACAAGAAGTAACAAGTGTTGGTGAGGCTGTGGAGAAAAAGGAATACTTGTGCACTGTTGGTGGGAAAGCAAACTGGTGCAGGTACTGTGAAAGACTGTATAGAGTTTCTTCCTAAATTAAAAAAAAAGAAGTACCCTACAATCCAGTAATCACAGTACTGAGTATTTACCTAAAAAATACAAAGACAATAACTCAGTGTGTACATGCACCCCTGTGTTTATTGCAGCTTTACAACAGACATATAACAGAAGCAGCCCAAGTATCTATCAATAGTTGAATGGATACAAAAGATGTGGTATATATGTATGTATGTGTGTGTGTATATAAATAGACACACAATGGAATATTATGTGCAGTATGGATACAGCTAGAAATTATAATGCTAAGTGAAAAAAGAGAAAAACACTCATGATTTCACTCTTATGTGTACTTTAAGAAACAAAATAAATGAAGGAAAAACAGACAGACACACCAAGAAACAGACTTAGTTACAGAGAACAACCTGATGGTTACCTGAGGGGAGGTAGGTGAGGCGATGTGTGGAACAGGTGATGGGGATTAAAGAGTGCACTAATCATAATGAGCACTGAGTAATGTATAAAATTGAGTTACTATATATTGTACACCTGAAACTAATATAAACATTGTATGTTAACTACACTGGTATAAAAACGGAAAACTCAAAAGTGATACACATTCAGTAAAAATTGTCCTCAAAATTGAATGTTGATATTTTCTTGAGCTATCGATATGCAGTATTACACTCCCGTGATGGTGTCAGCAATGGCAAGCCAGTTCCCCATCAGCCATGTGATCAGAAGAGTAATCAACTGATACATTTGCAACCATTCTGTGCACATAGAGCCATTTTGATTTTCATTTTCTGTACATATTCAATTAGTTACAGGAGATATTCGACAGTTTATTATAAAATAGGCTTTATGTTAAATGACTTTACCCAAGTGTAGGCTAATTTAAGCACTCTGAGCACATTTAAGGTAGGCTACGTCCATTAATTTCATTTTTGACTTATGTTTTCAACTTATAATAATCTGTACTTGAAATCCATTGAGTTTTATAATAATTATGGCCAACCAGTGGTCCCTGAAAATCAGCCTGTGTGCTTTGATATGCTCTAGGCTTCATTCTGTCAGAGCCTGATTGCTTCCATCTCCAGTCCAGCTAAATGTAGCCATTTTCTCTTGCCACACTGAAGTCACATAAGGTTGAACTTGGTTCTTGCCTTCATAGGAAATGTCCTTAAATGAAGTAGAGTTTTAGAGCAGTATCTCAGGAGGGTAAATTGCCTTGTTGCTGTTCATGTATCTTTGTCTTCATGACCCACCTTCCCAGGCTAGATTCTGTCCCCTTAATTGTTGAGTTGCTGAATCTTGTGGTCTTTTTTCCTAGGCCTTTGAGATCAATTGTTCCTGCTAGTTCTGCCAGGCTACTTTGAGCATCAGTACTTGTGGTGTCATAAGTACCTACTCTCATATACCAATTTCCATTCTTCTCTGGTAGTTGGTCCTCAGCTCATCCACTACCACCAACCTCCATACTCAAGGACAGCCTTTCCCATCTTTCAGGTCCCCTTTCTTAACACTGGCTCTCCTGTTACCACTTCTGACTGCTGAGTACTTCAGCTGTTGTCTATGGCCTGGCACAAAAAGACAAGTGGAATATCAAATTGTCAGATACCTTGATGCTGTCTGGATTGCCTCAAAGGTGATTCTGAATGAGGCTGCTATACAGTTTAAAAAAAAAAGCCTTGGATCTTGGAGAAAATGAATGACCAGTAAAGTTATAGAATTTTTGAATTGTCTGATAATCTAATCACATCTCCTCTATAATCATAGATGAAAAGGTAGGTTTATGATGCAATTTTAGAAAGGAATATAATTTTTATTATGATATGAAGAAACTGTGAAATGTTCACTGTAAAAAAATATGATTATGTAGAGGTTGTGATTTTGTGTATATATGTATGAAAACTAGACATGCTTGTCTATGTCAAGAGCCCATCAAGATTGTTACAGCCAAACACTGTTCTATTGTTTCCATATTATTTAATCTGTATAACCAACCTGTTGATAGACATGATTATGAGACCAGTTGCAGAAATGAAGAAACTACGGCAAAGGGAACATGCTCACATCTGCAGAAATGCCAAGCAGTAGAGAGATTTGAACTCAGGCTGTGTAGCTGATTACATGGTCTTAACTACTCATTGTCATTCTCATGCTAGTAAATACAGGAAAGGCCCAGGAAGGATATGCGCCAAAGCACTAAGAATGTTCATTACTGGAAAGTGGATTGAGAAGTAGGAAAGATAGGAAAGGTACTGCACTTTTTACTATACATAATTTTGTATTATTTTCATTGATAATTAAAGAAAGAGAAGTCTTTAAATTAGGAAGGTCCTTCCCTTATCTTTTTTTAAATTAAAATCTTTGATTTATTTACATATATATACTTAACATATAGTTATGCTACAGCACAATTCTCAAGTTATTTTACTTGAAATATTTCTGTTTTGTTTCTAATTTTCTTTCTAATTGTGAAATTGACATATTCAGCTTCTGAATAACCTCACTTTTTGAACATGGTACATCTATACCATTAATTCAAATGGCAGACAAATTTTATCTATATCTATATATATCTCTATCTATAACTATATATAGATAGATATTAATATACATATGGCCACATATGGACTCTTAAAAATGATCTGATGAATGAACATTGAAGATGAATGATTCCATGCAGAAAAAATGGAAGTGCACACACTGCTTGTATATAGCACAAGTATCACAAATTAATACAGTTTATACAAGGGAAGAAAATATTTTGTATCCAAAAAACAGAAAAATCTTTACCTTCAGTAAGATGCTCAAGGATTTAACTTATTGACAAAGTGTGCAATTAAAAAAAACACAGAATGCAATTAAAGAATATATATAGTGTTTAAAAATATCTTGTTGAAAATTATACTTAAAATGTGATGTGTAATTAAGGAAATAATATCTTAACGGTCTGGAAACAAAAGCATGCATTATAATATGCAAACATCATTTTATGAGTCCACAGTTTCAGGAATGCATCATGTATAAAAGGAGGCAGGCAGGTGAATTACCTTGGTGAATCCTTTAAAATAGGCAAAGAGCTGGCTACTTTCAACATAAGTTATTATATTCTTTTGGTTGCAAATAATGGAAACTATATGAGCTTAAGTGAAAAGAAGAATTTATTATTAGAATAGCAGGTGACAATCTCCACTCTTTAAGCCAAGGAAGAAGCCTTTGGAGCAAGGTTTCTCAAAGTGTGGTCCACAGCTTGGTGTCAGTTAGTTACTGGATATTGTCTGGATCTTCCACCAGCTTTTGAAGACATGGAAGCTTATTCTTGTTAATATCATCCAGTCCTGTACCACAGCACCCTGCCATGAGGGAAGCCTAAAAGGGCGCCTACTAAGGAGAAGCATAGGGAGATTTGCCTTCTTCAAGAGTTGCCATTAAACCTCTCTGAAGTGGTAGTGAGGGTTTAAATCGAGTATTGTACATCAAGGGCTTGGCTCTGCCCTAGCTTGTTGAGAGTGGTCCACTCATATTATCATTATCCCAAGCAAGAATAACCAGCCAGAACCCAGGATTGGGATTTGGGGTAGAGTTATGGGGCCCAGCTTCCTCTAAAGAGATTCATTGTAAAGGCCCAGCAGCTGCAGATGCATGCCGAGGGCCGTCTACTTGCATCTGTCTTTATTATTACTGACCATGATTTGGTTTTGGTAGAGTGGATCCTGGATATCTGATAATCACGAACCTACAGAAAAGTCACAAGTGCGTTGCAAAGACTTTCTCTCTGATGTTATTTGAGGATCACAGCAAACCTGGTGCCTTTGATATTTTGGTGTGTCTTTTCTACAAACAATACCTTATCCTATGTAACCACAATATAACCTTCCAAAACAGGAAATTACCATTGGTATATTGCTGTCAATTAAGCCTCAGAAGTCATTAAGATTTTGTTGCCCAATAATATCCCTCAGAGCAGAATAAACAGAAATAAAATTTTTTCTCTAGTTTTTTTTTTTCAATACTTAATAGCCCCTCAGTCTTTTCTTCGCTTTTATGATTTTGACACCTTTGCAGATAACTGACCAATTATTTTGCATTATGTTCTTCTACTTGGAATTGGCTCACATTCTTTAAGAAGCACATGAAATAGAGGGTTTTTCTCACTGTATCTTTTATAGTGGCAAACTATCTCAATTTACCTAGTTATTGATGATGTTAACTTTTATTAGTTGATTAATATGGTATATTCCAGGCTTCTTCACTGTTAAGTTACATTTTCTCCTTGGAATTAATCAGCATTTTGTGAGGAGATGATTTGGAATTATATAAATATACCATTTCTCACTAAACTTTATGGTTTTCCACTTATTTATAACATCATACACTTATGTATTCTTATTCAATGAGCCATAATTAATTTTAATAATTAACTACTTTAATATTTTAATTTCAAATTGTTCCCCATTTGGTTTGTGGAAGACACCTGTGACTAGCCCCTATATCCTTTTGATATACCCCAATCATTTTTGGAGCACAACCTTATAGCCCAAGATGTTCTGGGTTTGCATTTTTTCCCTTCTGCCATAGTCATGTTCCTTTCCATGAAGTAGGCACTACATGAACTCATTCCTTCTGAGGTGGGAAACATGGATTTTTCCTGAAAAAAAATTGTGGAATCAACTGCTGGGTGGAATTGAAAACTGAGATGATATAATACAAGTATAGTTTTTCAAAGACAAATTTAAACAAGACTGACTACAATGCAATTTAGATTAATTCTAAAGTCCTTCTCAGAAACCCTTTTTGGACAAGTTGTTTTATTTTTCTTCTCCTTTATCATCACCAGGACTTTTGGTGTCTGAGTGCTCTTGATCTGTAGTAGCTATCATTTTAAATCTCAGGACCTCAGGGGAAACTGTTGGTCTAAAAGCCATAGACTAATACACCACTGAAGTAAGGACCCACAAAAGTGAGAAGATGGAGCAAAGACCCATTTAGTCATTGTCCTATTCTTTGATCCAAACAAAAGAAACCAGTGTTCTATTGATGTCTTTAAATGTGACTACAGGCAAAATTGAAGGCAACTAAAGGAAAGGTTTAAAAGTAGTATTTATTTTCCTTTCTTGTGACTTGCTGCAAAATCAATACATGGCATTGAGTAAAAATTCCAATTTAAAAAAGAATCTCATCCTGAATTACGAATAGAGAAATAGTTATTGACTGGCTTTCTAAAAATAGTGCTATCAAATATCAAAAAAAAAGGTCTCTTGGTTGTTAGCACAGCTGATTCTGATGCATAATAAATTTTCTAGGAAGAAGTATTATTTTACAAGCTATCCTACAATTAGATATACTTTACATAGAAAATTCTGCAATCTTTATGAGTAATAGATAACATGTAAAGGGTTCTATAGCTAAATTATATAATCATATCTCATATTCTCTCTGAGAAATCTGGTGACGTAAGTATTATTCAGCTCATATTCTGTTTAAATAAAGGTAAACCTACATGCTATGACACCAAACATGATTCAAAATAAATAAATGAACAGATGTGGAGGTAGAATCGCAAAGGATATAAGAGATTTGCCCATGATCACTAATCTGCTGGTAAAGCAGCATCTTCTAATTCCAAGTTTTTACTACTCCTATACTTGTCTCTACACAGTGCTTTCCATCTTTTACCTTTACCCAGTGCATACTTTTTTAAGACTGTTTTTTAGTATCATTATTAAGTTTACAACAAAACTGAGAAGAAGGTACAGAGATTTCCCATATGCTCTTGGCTGCCACCCATTCATAGTTTCCCTGTTGTCAGCATCACTCACAATAGTGCTTATTTTTTAAAATAACAAGGATAAACCTACATTGAAAAAAAAAAGTCATTCACAGTCCGTAGTTTACCTGAGGATTCATTATTGGTGTTGTACATTTAACAGGTTTGGCTACCATTGATACTTAAATTTTCTCCATAGATTTGTTTTTTTCAAGAATGTCATACAGTTGGAATCAAAGTAATGTTGACCCTTGAATAATGTGGGGTTAGGGTCACTGACCTCCCATGCAGTTGAAAATCCATGTATAACTTTTAAACCCCCAAATCTTTACTAACTGAATACTGCTGACTGGAAGCCTTACTAAAAACATACCATAGTTTAACACATATTCTATATATTATTTTCTTATATATTACATTTTACAATAAGCCAAAGAAAATATTCTGAAAATCTTAAAAGAAAATGCATTAACAGTATTGTATTTATTTTAAAAAATCCACATGTGAGTGGACCCACACAGTAAAACCTGTGTTGTTCAAAGTCCACTATAAATAGCCTTCTCAGAATATCTTCTTTCACTTTGCAATGTGCATTTAAGGTTATTATATGTATTTCCATGGCTTATTAGGTCACTTTTTTTTGGTCATATTGCATTGTGTGGATGTACACACCCAATTTAGTAGGGTTCAGTTGACTGGATTTGACAATTCAGCTAAAAGTTATCAGCAACATGATCTTAAAGCATTAAGAGGATTTTTTTTAATGAAAGTTTGTGATCTTTTCTCAAAACAGGTAGATTCAGTAGGTTCATGATTATACAGAACATCTCACAGGATTTGTAGTCATAAGAAGTGAAACATTTTGCCCTGTGAGCTTACTTATGATGATTTCTACCAGAAATCACTGTGGCAGACAAGATTCTATAGACAGAGAAAACAAGCTGAGATTTGGCTAATCAAGAAATTAGATGTTGATAATTTGTTTTTGCCTCTAATATGTCAAGCACCCTTCCATCTGTTGTAAGAAAGCACTTTAACAGTGTAGAGTCAAGACCCAATGGGGAACTTAAAAACCACGTTTTGTTTTGGAAATTTTAACTAATTGAACAAATAATATAAAACATTCTTATCAACCAGTGAGTTAAAATGTCACATACAAGCCTCTTTGATCACATTAGGCCTAGCACAGGAGGGGAACAAGACTTTATTTAATTAAGTGATACCTTCATAGCATTCCCAAATACTCAGAAAGCTGAAAGATACATTTTTGGCATTCACTATTTCTCCAAATTGTCTTTTCTATAGAAGCAATAAAAATGAAAGACGTGTTTTCTTATCTACCACATGCTGCTCAGAGCACCACAGTTTGTGAATTTTTAAGCAAAAATGGAGATTGTTTTTATTTCTCTGATTCTTATTTGCAAGTTTTATGCCCCAAACCTGTGTGCCTTCTGATCAAAAGTGACAGCTGGAAGTAGCAACTCGTTTAAGAGTGACATGTTGTGTTACACTCAGCACATCTCTGGTTTAGGAAATTAAAGGACAAAAAAATATGCAAACAGAGGAGGGAAGATTGCCACTTATCTTGATTTTTTTCTCTATATCGAAGTTTAAATGAAGGTAACCTACATACTATGACACCAAACATGATTTAAAACAAATAAATGAACAGGGTTGGGAGCCCCTGTATACATTCCTTTGGCCCTTTCCTGAATATTCTATCCAATTTTTCCAAATTCTCCCCCACCAAAAATAAAGGAAAAGACGACACACAAAAGATTAGATAAATAGAAAATATTCTCAAAGCGTTATCTAATTTGTATTTTCATCTGTAAAAACCAAATTGCCTTGAACTTAATTTCTTTATACAGAACTAGAGGCATCATTTAAGTAATTTGAAATTACAGCGAATACTGCTGACCAGTTCAGTTTACAGACTAGTTTGATTACGTTTGACTTCTCAGTGTATATTGAAATACACCAAACACTTGTTTTTATGAGAAATAAAGGGGATTCATCATTCCCTATTTTTTTTTTTGTATTTTGAATTATTTTTAGGGGGATATTATGTTTCTTTATAAATAAAGGCATGCAGAAAAAGAAATCTTTTATTTTTTATTTTTATATATATGTGTATATATATATATATATATATATTTTTAATGTTTATTTATTTTGTGAGAGAGAGAGACAGACAGAGCATGAGCAAGTGAGGGGCAGAGAGAGAGGGAGACACAGAATCTGAAGAAGACTCCAGGCTCTGAGCTGTCAGCACAGAGCCCGACGTGGGGCTCGAACTCACAAACCATGAGATCACAACCTGAGCTGAAGTCAGATGCTTAACCGACTGAGCCACCCAGGTGCCCCAAGAAATCTTTTAGTTTTGTCTTAGAACATTAGAATAATACAATTTTGTCTTGTTCATTTAAAGAGTTTTAACAGGATATCTTACATTGGGTTCTCCTGAAATAAGTCTCTGAGTCATATATTTGAATACAACTGGTGTTTGGCAGGGAGGTAATCCCAGAAAGCCAAACTGATAGATGAAGAGAGTAAAACACAGAAGGGAGAGCGAATAAAAAGGTGTGTAAATGTGTTGGCCTTCACCATGCAACCAGTACTCTTTCACAGTTGCTTATAAGAGGTCTTACATATCTCAAAACTGCCTACCCAGATGATGAAGGGTACATGCAGTTAACCATCAGCTCTGTATCACTTGGTTGGCACTGGAAGTGTTAATTACCCCTGGATTTCCTGGGTACATTTGCTTGAGTGATAATCAAGATGCTGTTGAGTTTTATACGCAAGGGTGTCAAAGAAAGTATCAATCACAGTGTAAAACAAGAAGTTTCCAGTATGTTCTGAGGAAAGGATCTGCTTATTGGTCTATGCAATATATCCATTATTGATGTTTGTCAGAGGCTCCACCTGGCATTTGATACATTATAGAAAAGACTAGTATCATCATATCTGTTGGGCTACATGGCCTGAGTGACAGAGAAACTTTCACCACATTCTGGACTTGGAATTATAAAGTAGCTTCTTCCTCTGAACCCCGCTCTCGCCTAGAACTTTTCCAAGTTACCCATTACTAGAGGATTCTGAAAACTATGAATTGTAGGCCAATGCCAGTATGCTTTTTTTTTTTCAAATCAAATTTTATTAGAACATAACCACATCTACTTGTTAATGTGTTGTCGATGGCTACTTTTTTTTCCACAATAGCAAAGTTGCATAGTTCCAACGAAACCATTTTGTCTGCAAAGCCTAAAATATATACTATTTTACTCTTCATAGAAAATGTTGGATAACTTCTAGAATAATAAACTGAAGATAGGAAGAATTTTCCTAAGTGTAGAATGTAGTGTTTTAAAACTGGGAAGTAAAATCAAGTAAAGTGTCTCAGTATGAATGGTATGTGATAGAAGGTATAACATTTGTCTTTTATCTTAAAGGGAGATATCCTGATATGCCAAAGACCCCAAATCCTTTGCCAATGTCAAAGATGCCATATTAGGGTTTATATTCCTATTTTTATTAAATCATTTACCTGACTTAAGCATAATCTTAAATGCAGATATGAGTTCAGAGTCTCCTTAAAAGATACCAGAGAGGCTACCTGGATCTCAGAGTTCAGTGAGTTGATAGATGACTGACTTGATCCTTACACTCCTTTATTTAGTGTTTCTATATTAGTTAACAAAAAAGATAACTTATAATACATGATAACCACCTCTGTCACACTGTTTAAGGACTATAGCCACCTTCATCCTTATGCATTACTTCACAATCCACCATGGGTGAGAATCTTGGTAACTGTAATGCTATTGTATGCTAGGGCTATCGCACCATCCTACTTATCAAGAACCATGTCCACACTTCTCCGTGACCTGTGAGTGACCCGACTCTATAATCACATGTTAAAGGTCTGATTACTAAGACCACATAGGGCATAAAACTACATTAGTCTAGGGAGAGAGAGGGAAGATGGCGGCGTAGGAGGACGCTGGGCTCATTGCGCGTCCTGCTGATCACTTAGATTTCACCTACACCTGCCTAAAGAACCCAGAAAACCGCCAGAGGATTAGCAGAACGGAGTCTCCGGAGCCAAGCGCAGACGAGAGGCCCACGGAAGAGGGTAGGAAGGGCTGCGAGGCGGTGCGCGCTCCACGGACTGGCGGGAGGGAGCCGGGGCGGAGGGGCGGCTCGCCAGCCAAGCGGAGCCCCCGAGTCTGGCTGGCAAAAGCGGAGGGGCCAGACGGACTGTGTTCCAACAGCAAGCGTGACTTAGCGTCTGGGAGGTCATAAGTTAACAGCTCTGCTCGGAAAGCGGGAAGGCTGGAGGACAAAGGGAGGGAGAGCTGCTGAGCCCCCGGACGGACGGCAGAGCTCAGCTTGGCGGGGAACAAAGGCGCTCGCCAGCGCCATCTCCCCAGCCCATCCCCCAGCCAAAATCCCAAAGGGAACAAGTCCCTGCCAGGGAACTTGCTCGCTCTGTGCAAACACCCAACTCTGTGCTTCTGCGGAGCCAAACCTCCGGCAGCAGATCTGACTCCCTCCCGCTGCCACAGGGCCCCTCCTGAAGTGGATCACCTAAGGAGAAGCGAGCTAAGCCTGCCCCTCCTGCCCCCGTGCACCTTGCCTACCCACCCCAGCTAACACGCCAGATCCCCAGCACCACAAGCCTGGCAGTGTGCAAGTAGCCCAGATGGGCCACGCCACCCCACAGTGAATCCCGCCCCTAGGAGAGGGGAAGAGAAGGCACACACCAGTCTGACTGTGGCCCCAGCGGTGGGCTGGGGGCAGACATCAGGTCGGACTGTGGCCCCGCCCACCAACTCCAGTTATACACCACAGCACAGGGGAAGTGCCCTGCAGGGCCTCACCACTCCAGGGACTATCCAAAATGACCAAACGGAAGAATTCCCCTCAGAAGAATCTCCAGGAAATAACAACAGCTAGTGAACCGATCAAAAAAGGATTTAAATAATATAACAGAAAGTGAATTTAGAATAATAGTCATAAAATTAATCGCTGGGCTTGAAGACAGTATAGAGGACAGCAGAGAATCTCTTGCTACAGAGATCAAGGGACTAAGGAACAGTCACGAGGAGCTGAAAAACGCTTTAAACGAAATGCAAAACAAAATGGAAACGATGACAGCTCGGATTGAAGAGGCAGAGGAGAGAATAGGTGAACTAGAAGATAAAGTTATGGAAAAAGAGGAAGCTGAGAGAAAGAGAGATAAAAAAATCCAGGAGTATGGGGGGAAAATTAGAGAACTAAGTGATACACTAAAAAAGAAATAATATACGCATAATTGGTATCCCAGAGGAGGAAGAGAGAGGGAAAGGTGCTGAAGGGGTACTTGAAGAAATTATAGCTGAGAACTTCCCTGAACTGGGGAAGCAAAAAGGCATTGACCTCGAAGAGGCACAGAGAACTCCCTTCAGACGTAACTTGAATCGATATTCTACACGACATATCATAGTGAAACTGGCAAAATACAAGGATAAAGAGAAAATTCTGAAAGCAGCAAGGGATAAACGTGCCCTCACATATAAAGGGAGACCTATAAGACTCGTGACTGATCTCTCCTTTGAAACTTGGCAGGCCAGAAAGGATTGGCACGATATCTTCAGTGTGCTAAACAGAAAAAATATGCAGCCGAGAATCCTTTAACCAGCAAGTCTGTCATTTAGAATAGAAGGAGAGATAAAGGTCTTCCCAAACAAAAACTGAAGGAATTTGTCACCACTAAACCAGCCCTACAAGAGATCCTAAGGGGGATCCTGTGAGACAAAGTACCAGAGACATCACTACAAGCATAAAACATACAGAAATCACAATGACTCTAAACCCATATCTTTCTATAATAACACCGAATGTAAATGGATTAAATGCGCCAACCAAAAGACATAGGGTATCAGAATGGATAAAAAAACAAGACCCATCTATTTGCTGTCTACAAGAGACTCATTTTAGCCCGGAGGACACCTTTAGATTGAGAGTGAGGGGATGGAGAACTATTTATCATGCTACTGGAAGCCAAAAGAAAGCTGGAGTAGCCATACTTATATCAGACAAACTAGACTTTAAATTAAAGGCTGTAACAAGAGATGAAGAAGGGCATTATATAATAATTACAGGGTCTATCCATCAGCAAGAGCTAACAATTATAAATGTCTATGCGCCGAATACCGGAGCCCCCAAATATATAAAACAATTACTCACAAACATAAGCAACCTTATTGATAAGAATGTGGTCATTGCAGGGGACTTTAACACCCCACTTACAGAAATGGATAGATCATCTAGACACATGGTCAATAAAGAAACAAGGGCCCTGAATGATACATTGGATCAGATGGACTTGACAGATATATTTAGAACTCTGCATCCCAAAGCAACAGAATATACTTTCTTCTCGAGTGCACATGGAACATTCTCCAAGATAGATCATATACTGGGTCACAAAACAGCCCTTCATAAGTTTACAAGAATTGAAATTATACCATGCATACTTTCAGACCACAATGCTATGAAGCTTGAAATCAACCACAGGAAAAAGTCTGGAAAACCTCCAAAAGCATGGAGGTTAAAGAACACCCTACTAACGAATGAGTGGGTCAACCAGGCAATTAGAGAAGAAATTAAAAAATATATGGAAACAAACGAAAATGAAAATACAACAATCCAAATGCTTTGGGACGCAGCAAAAGCAGTCCTGAGAGGAAAATACATTGCAATCCAGGCCTATCTCAAGAAACAAGAAAAATCCCAAATACAAAATCTAACAGCACACCTAAAGGAAATAGAAGCAGAAAAACAAAGGCAGCCTAAACCCAGCAGAAGAAGAGAAATAATAAAGATCAGAGCAGAAATAAACAATATAGAATATAAAAAAACTGTAGAGCAGATCAATGAAACCAAGAGTTGGTTTTTTGAAAAAATAAACAAAATTGACAAACCTCTAGCCAGGCTTCTCAAAAAGAAAAGGGAGATGACCCAAATAGATAAAATCATGAATGAAAATGGAATTATTACAACCAATCCCTCAGAGATACAAACAATTATCAGGGAATACTATGAAAAATTATATGCCAACAAATTGGACAACCTGGAAGAAATGGACAAATTCCTAAACACCCACACGCTTCCAAAACTCAATCAGGAGGAAATAGAAAGCTTGAACAGACCCATCACCAGCGAAGAAATTGAATCGGTTATCAAAAATCTCCCAACAAATAAGAGTCCAGGACCAGATGGCTTCCCAGGGGAGTTCTACCAGACGTTTAAAGCAGAGATAATACCTGTCCTTCTCAAGCTATTCCAAGAAATAGAAAGGGAAGGAAAACTTCCCGACTATTCTATGAAGCCAGTATTACTTTGATTCCTAAACCAGACAGAGACCCAGTAAAAAAAGAGAACTACAGGCCAATATTCCTGATGAATATGGATGCAAAAATTCTCAATAAGATACTAGCAAATCGAATTCAACAGCATATAAAAAGAATTATTCACCATGATCAAGTGGGATTCATTCCTGGGATGCAGGGCTGGTTCAACATTCGCAAATTGATCAACGTGATACATCACATTAACAAAAAAAAAGAGAAGAACCATATGATCCTGTCAATCGATGTAGAAAAGGCCTTTGACAAAATCTAGCACCCTTTCTTAATAAAAACCCTCGAGAAAGTCGGGATAGAAGAAACATACTTAAAGACCATAAAAGCCATTTATGAAAAGCCCACAGCTAACATCATCCTCAATGGGGAAAAACTGAGAGCTTTTTCCCTGAGATCACGAACATGACAGGGATGCCCACTCTCACCGCTGTTTTTTAACATAGTGCTGGAAGTTCTAGCATCAGCAATCAGACAACAAAAGGAAATCAAAGGCATCAAAATTGGCAAAGATGAAGTCAAGCTTTCGCTTTTTGCAGATGACATGATATTATACATGGAAAATCTGATAGACTCCACCAAAAGTCTGCTAGAACTGATACATGAATTCAGCAAAGTTGCAGGATACAAAATCAATGTACAGAAATCAGTTGCATTCTTATACACTAACAATGAAGCAACAGAAAGACAAATAAAGAAACTGATCCCATTCACAATTGAACCAAGAAGCATAAAATACCTAGGAATAAATCTAATCCAAGATGTAAAAGATCTGTATGCTGAAAACTATAGAAAGCTTATGAAGGAAATTGAAGAAGATATAAAGAAATGGAAAGACATTCCCTGCTCATGGATTGGAAGAATAAATATTGTCAAAATGTCAATACTACCCAAAGCTATCTACACATTCAATGCAATCCCAATCAAAATTGCACCAGCATTCTTCTCCAAACTAGAACAAGCAATCCTAAAATTCATATGGAACCACAAAAGGCCCCGAATAGCCAAAGTCATTTTGAAGAAGAAGACCAAAGCCGGAGGCATCACAATCTCAGACTTTAGCCTCTACTACAAAGCTGTCATCATCAAGACAGCATGGTATTGGCACAAAAACAGACACATACACCAATGGAATAGAATAGAAACCCCAGAACTAGACCCACAAACGTATGGCCAACTCATCTTTGACAAAGCAGGAAAGAACATCCAATGGAAAAAAAGACTGTCTCTTTAACAAATGGTGCTGGGAGAACTGGACAGCAACATGCAGAAGGTTGAAACTAGACCACTTTCTCACACCATTCACAAAAATAAATTCAAAATGGATAAAGGACCTGAATGTGAGACAGGAAACCATCAAAACCCTAGAGGAGAAAGCAGGAAAGGACCTCTCTGACCTCAGCCATAGCAATCTCTTACTCGACACATCCCAAAGGCAAGGGAGTTAAAAGCAAAAGTGAATTACTGGGACCTTATGAAGATAAAAAGCTTCTGCACAGCAAAGGAAACAACCAACAAAACTAAAAGGCAACCAACGGAATGGGAAAATGTATTTGCAAATGACATATCGGACAAAGGGCTAGTATCCAAAATCTATAAAGAGCTCACCAAACTCCACACCCGAAAAACAAATAACGCAGTGAAGAAATGGGCAGAAAACATGAATAGACACTTCTCTAAAGAAGACATCCGGATGGCCAACAGGCACATGAAAAGATGTTCAACATCGCTCCTTATCAGGGAAATACAAATCAAAACCACACTCAGAGATCACCTCACGCCAGTCAGAGTGTCCAAAATGAACAAATCAGGAGACTATAGATGCTGGAGAGGATGTGGAGAAACGGGAACCCTCTTGCACTGTTGGTGGGAATGCAAACTGGTGCAGCCTCTCTGGAAAGCAGTGTGGAGGTTCCTCAGAAAATTAAAAATAGACCTACCCTATGACCCAGCAATAGCACTGCTAGGAATTTACCCAAGGGATACAGGAGTACTGATGCATAGGGGCACTTGTACCCCAATGTTTATAGCAGCACTCTCAACAATAGCCAAATTATGGAAAGAGCCTAAATGTCCATCAACTGATGAATGGATAAAGAAATTGTGGTTTATATACACAATGGAATACTATGTGGCAATGAGAAAGAATGAAATATGGCCCTTTGTAGCAACATGGATGGAACTAGAGAGTGTGATGCTAAGTGAAATAAGCCATACAGAGAAGGACAGATACCATATGTCTTCACTCTTATGTGGATCCTGAGAAACTTAACAGAAACCCCTGGGGGAGGGGTAGGGAAAAAAAAAAGAGGTTAGAGTGGGAGAGAGCCAAAGCATAAGAGACTGTTAAAAACTGAGAACAAACTGAGGGTTGATGGGGGGTGGGAGGGAGGGGAGGGTGGGTGATGGGTATTGAGGAGGGCACCTTTTGGGATGAGCACTGGGTGTTGTATGGAAACCAGTTTGACAATAAATTTCATATATTAAAAAAAATAATAAAAACAAACAAAAAGAAAAACAAACAAAAACAAAAAAAAACAAAAAAAAACTACTTTAGTCTGAGCTTGGATTCCCTGAAAGCAGAGCTGGAGACAAATATGTGTATGCACATCATTAACTTCCAAGTATCATCCCAAGGCCCAGTGATCAACCAGGAAACTGAAGCAGAGAATGGGGTAAAACAAATACAAAAGGCCCGTTATTAAACTGGCCACTGTTACAAAGAAATGGCATTTAGTTACACAGTCCATGGGACCTTTTAAGGAACCTTTTGAAGTATGACTGGGGCATTACATTTTTAGAATGTATTAGTCATAAGTGAGTACTGCGCCTTTTCACTGGCATTTTATAACATAACCACAGTCTCAGAGCAGAAAATGCAAGGTTCATGGCATGTGTCCAAAGCAAGGGGACATTAGGTTGCATGCACCAGTGTGAATCCAGTAAAATAAACCTTGGCTTGAGGAAGAAAGGAAACAGATGTACCGAATGGGAGATGTCCAACACAGTATCAATTTTGAATTTTCCTGTTTTATTTTGATAAAATTGGCTGCAACCAATACAACAACAACACATCACATATATTTAAAGTTCTAACCATTCATCTTCTGGTATGGAGAAGTAATAAACATTAATGCTAGTACAAATAAATTCTAGAAAACATTCAAAAAGTGAGGACAATGAGTGGATTTCAAAGGAGAGTCAAAATTATAGGAAGCAATGGAATGTTTCATATTTTGTAACTGGGCAGAGCAACTGAATACACATTTTTCTAAAGACAGCAGACAAATAGTCAACAGGTACAGAGAGGGGCTCAACATCACTAATTGTGAGGAAAATGCAAATTGAAAGCAAAATGAGATACCACCTCACATTTGTTAGAATGACTGTCATCAAAAAGACAAACAATAAATGTTGTCAGGAATGTGGAAAAGGAGCTCTAGTAGTCTGTTGGTAGGAATGTAAATTAGTGTAGCTATTGAAATAAAGTATGGAGGTTTCTCAGAAAATTAAAAATCAAAGTACCATATAATCCAGCAATTCCACTTTTAGGTATATTTCCAATGAAATGTAAACAAGATCTCAAAGAGATCTCTACAGTACCAGGTATATTGTAGCATTATTCAGAATGTATATTGACCACATTCTGACTATTAGTGCCCTCCCGCGACCAAGGTGACACAATGCCACCAAGAGGGCTCCCCTAGGCCCTTGATCTCCCCACTGAGAATAAGAGTTCAAGATGAACATTCAGGTCCCCCATAGCTGTGGCTTACTTTCTGGGAGGCCCACTAGGGTCATGCTTCACAGGAAAATAGGTGGTAATCAATGGGGCTTGGTAACTGGAGAGCAGGTTATAATGGGGAAGGGTGGGACTGGCTGCAACCAATCTTGATAGACTGAGTTACTACTTGTAGGAGCACCTGAAGATAAATCCCTGACTGTGGCTTTGCCCATCTGCAGAGCTAAGAGGGTGACCCCACTGATCAGAGAAATCAGTTTACAGTTCTTGCTGGCCTTGGAGCCTGTTCCACCACTGCACCCAGGCAAGGAAGTTAATTCATATCCCTGTCTACTGCTGAGTGTCACCTGAGCCCCACCTGGCCAGGAAATCTATGGGCACAACACCTGGACATCTATGTAGCGCAGAACTTGAGTGGAGAGTCTGGCTAGCAGTACTGCCCTTTTGTAAAGCCAAGTCAGAGGTTCTGTCTGACCAGGGAGCTCAGGTACTGTTCTGCCTGATTTGGGATCCCAAACACTGAGCCTTGTTAGACGAGGCTCATTCTATGTACCACTCAAGCAAGGAATATAATCTGTAGTGCCACTAAGTCATGAAAAC
This sequence comes from Panthera uncia, assembly GCF_023721935.1. Classification (NCBI taxonomy): domain Eukaryota; kingdom Metazoa; phylum Chordata; class Mammalia; order Carnivora; family Felidae; genus Panthera; species Panthera uncia. Next base: position 89,379,568 of record NC_064816.1, on the reverse strand, counting down.
AGCCCTGGCTGACCAGGAAATCTAACCAGACCACCTGGAAAGCTGTGTAGTCCATCCTATAGCCTAACAGTGTAATAGAGCAGAGGCCAGGCAGCAGCTCTGCCAATCTGTAGAACAAAGGCAGTTGCTCTGTCTGCCCAGAGAGCTCAGTGAACATTTCTGCATGAGTTAGGTCCCCAAACCACAAGCCAGGTTGGCCTATGGTTTGCACTGTTGTCCTGTCTAGACAGTGAGGCTAATTCCTAGGCCTACCTACTGCTAAGTGTGGCACCCAATCCTACGTAAGAAGCCTGATCTGACAATCCAGGCAACTATAGAGACCATAATGCAGCCACTCTCATGCAGGGAACCAAGTCAGCAGTGCTATCCAACTGTTTCCATCGAATGGTACCATTCCTCCCAACCTCAGAGATTCAGCAGGCATCTCACCCAAATATAGACCTTGATAGCAAGATACATCTGACCAGGGATGTTGCTAGCTTACCCATCCAGAACGCTGAATTGAGGTGATTGGTAAGGCTCTGCAAAAGCAAACTTTTAAAGTAAGGGAAAGGAGACTCTTTACTCAAATGTAAAGATACCAATATAAGGAATCAAGAATCATAAAAAATCAGGCAAACATGATACCACCAAAATAACCTAATCAAGCTGCAATAACTGACCCTAAAGAAATGGGTATCTCTGAACTGTCTCACAGATATCAAAATAATTCTCATAAAGAAGTGAAGTACAAGAACACCGGCCAGAAGAGAATGGGATAATGTATGAATAGTACTGGTAAACAAACAAACAAAAAAACCTGTCCACCAAGAATATTATACCTGGCAAAGCTGACCTTAAGAAATGAAGAAATACTTTTTCAAACAAACAAAAGCTGAGGGAGTTCATCACCACTAGCCCTGCCTTACAATAAATGCTAAATGTAATTCTTCAAGCGTAAATAAAGAATGTTGGGGTGCCTGAATGGCTCAGTTGGTTAAGTATCTGACTCTTGACTTTGGCTTAGGCCATGATCTCATGGTTTATGAGATTGAGCCCTTCATTGGGCTCTGCGCTGACAGCATGGAGCTTGATTGGGATTCTCTCTCTCCCTCTCTCTCTCTGCTGCCCCTCCACCTCAAAATAAATAAAAATTTAAAAACAAAAGAATATTAACATCATAAAAAAACTTATGAAGGTATAAAACTTATGTGTAATAGTAAATATATAGTCAAAGATTCTCTAATATTGTAATGCTGGTATGTAATTCAACACAACTTTAAGTTAAAAAATGTATTAAAATAACTACAACTATAATAATTTCTTATTGTGCACTAATATAAAAAGTTATAATACACATCATACGTATAATACACATAATAAAAATACACATAGTATTTTTTATTAACAAGTGTTGCAGAGGATATACAGAGAAAAAAACTCTCATGCACTTTTAGTGGGAATGTAAATTTGTGCAGCCACTATGGAAAATAGTATGGAGGTTCCTCACAAAATTAAAAATAGAAACACCATATGATTCAATAATTCCATTACTAGAACTACCCTAAGAAAATGAAAATACTAATTTGAAAACATATATGCACCCCTATGTTTATTGCAGCATTATTTACAATAGCTAAAATATCTAAGCAATCTAAGTACCTATCAGCAGATGAATGAATAAGGAAAATGGGGTATATATACACAGCTATAAAAATGGATGAAATCATGCCACTTGAGACAATATGGATAGATTTAGAGGGTTTTGTGCTGAGAGCAATAAGTCAGGCTGAGAATGACAAATACCTTATGATTCTAATCATAAAGGGAATCTAAAAAATTATACAAACAAACAAAAAAAAGAAGCAGACTGATGAAAAGAGAGAATAAACAGATATTTTCCAGAGAGGAGAGGTGGGTGGTTGGGAAAAATGGGGTAGAGAGAGAGAGAGAGAGAGAGAGAGAGAGAGAGATACAGATGTCTAGTTATGGAATGAATAAGCCATGCATCTAAAAGGCACAGCATAAGGAATACAGTCAATGATATTATAATATTGATTTAACAGGATAGATGTGAGCTACAACTGTGGTGAACATAGCATAAGTATAAATTTGTCAAGTCACTAAATTGTTCACCTGAAACAAATGTAACTGTGTGTCAACTCTACTAAAAAAATAGATAAATTGTAACATCAATAACCTAAAATAAAGAGGTAAAACTGTGAAGTTTAGGAATGCTATTGAAGTTAAGTTGCTATCAGCTTAAAATAGAATGTAAGAAATACTTTTTTATGTAAACCTGGTGTTGACTACAAAAGAAAAATCAGTAGTAGTTATGTAAAACATTATGATAAAGGAGTAAGAGCAAATTTCCACAAAAAGTCATTAAATTCACAAAAGATAGCTTGCACAAACATGCATCTACAACACAGGGAAAAAATGAAAAATCGTGACAGTTGTTACCTATCAATAATTACTTTAAACATAAATAAATTAAATTCTAAAAAGACAGTATTATTATACATAGTTGAATGGATAACAAAAGTTCCAGCAATATGCTGCCTATCAAAGACCCATTGTAACTTTAATGACAAATAGAGTCAAAGAAAATGGAGAAAGATATTTCAAGCAAATAATATGTAAAAGAAAGCTGGTGTAGCTATAATTCTATCAGACAAAATATACTTCAACTTAAAAATGATCAAAAGAGACAAAGATCTTCATTATTAAGGGATTAATCTGTCAAGAAGATATAACAACTACACATATTTATGCATCTAACATATATAAAGCAAATACTGACAGAACAGAAAGGAGAAAGAAACAGCAACACAAAAAGATTTGGGGACTTTAATACCTCACTTTTGACAATGGATAGATCCTCCAGTCAGATTATTAATAAGGGAAGAGTAGACTTGAACAACACTACAGGTCAAAAGGACCTAACAGACACATACAGACATTCCACACAAGAGTAGAGTGTGCATACTTCTCAAGTGCACACAGAACATTTTTAAGACTAGATTATATTTTATACCACAAAAGAAATATTAGCAAATTTAAGAAGACTGAAATCATACCAAGTGGGTTTTCTGACCACAACACTATGAAACTAGAAATGAGTAGTAGGAGGAAAGCTGAAAATTTCAAAACACATGGAAATTAAATAACATACTTCTGAATAACGAATGGATCAAGGAAGAAATTAAAGAGGACATGAAGTGCCTTTAGACAAATGAAAATGGAAACACAATATACCAAGTTATGGTATGCAACAAAAGCAGCTTTAACATTGAAGTTTATAGACATAAATGCATACATCAAAAACATAGACCTCAAAAAAACAATCTAACTTTATACCTAAAGGAACTGGAAAAAGAGCAAATGAAGCTCAAAGTAAGCAGAAGGAAAAAAAAATCATAATCATAAAAAAAATAACACAAATGACATAGAGTACAGGAAACTAATAAATAAAAATAAATGAAACTAAGAGCTGGCTGTTTGAAAAGATATAGAAAGGTGAGAAACCTTCAGCTAGACTAAAAAAAAAAATAAAGAAAAAATAGCACATAAAGTTATAAATGGAGGAGACATTAAAACCAATACTGCAGAAAGAGGGTCATAAAAGACTATTGTGAACAACTATATGTCAACAAAATGAACAACCCAGAAGAAATGGAAAGCTTTCTAGAAACCTATAACTCACCAAGACTGAATCAGAGGAAACAGAACAACTGAACAGGCCAATAAGAAGATTGAATCAGTAATCAAAATTCTCCCAAGAAAGTGAACCCCTGAACCCTGGATATATAACTCCATTGGTGAATTCTACCAAATATTTGAAGAATTAACACCAATATTTCTCAATTCTTCCTAAAAAATTCAAGAGGAGGAAATACTTCAAATTCATTTTACCAGACCCACATTATCATGATACCAAAGTTGTAAGAGGGCACTACGAGAAAATCAGAGGCCAATAACCCTGATGAATATAGATGCATAAATTCCCAAAAGAATAACAAAATTTAGCAGACTTTAAAAATATCATACCCCATGATCAAGTAGGCTTCATTCCTTGGATTTAAGAATGGTTCAATATAGGTAAAATTAATCTATCTGATAACCAATCTATCCAATATTCTATATCACTCTATCTCTCTATCTCCCAATCTATATATCCATGCTTAATATATGTGATATGTGATATATGCTTAACATATGTGATATACAATTTGATAAAAATCCTAAGATTATCTCAATAAATGGAGAGAAGATATTAGATAAAATTCAACATCCAATTATGATAAAAACTTTCAACAAATTAGGTATAGAAGGAAGGTATACCATAATAAAGGCTTATATTCTCACCAAAAAAATGTGAAATGATGGATGTATATGTGGTAATCACCTAGATAGTAGGTATCCATACACAATGTATTAATAAAAGAATTAGAGATAGTAATGGGAAGTTTCAACTTGTGATTTTCCCCTGGGAGAGGATCCAGTTGTTGTGGAGGTATAGTGTATACCTGATGTCTGATAGGAAAAAGTCACCAACTTTCATTTCAGAGGACCACTGGAAAGGGATTGGAGGAAGTAAGATTTCTGAAGAGTCAAGAGAGGCATTTCAGAATGGAGAGAGCCAGAGAACTCCAAACATAAAACCTAAAAGTATAAAATGTCTAGAAGAAAATTTGATGGGATAAAATCTTTTTGATGTTGGTTTAGACAAAGATTTAACTGCAGTGCTAAAAGTATGATCCTTAAAAGAAAACAGAAAACCATGTTTGACTTTACCAAAATGAACTTTCATCCTTTCAGAGATGGTGCTGAGAATAAAAACCCAAGACACAGACTGAGAGAAAATATATGTTAATTACATATCTGATGTAAAGGACTTGCACCTAGAATATATAAAGTCCCCCAAATTCGAGGCTAACAACTCAAGAAAAAAAAAGGCATTTGGTGAATACTCACCAAAGAACCTATATGAATGACAAAAATTAAGTAATGTTCAAGATTAGTCAGTAGGGAAATTAAAACCATGATGATGTTTCATTATATACCAAATAAAATGTTTAATATTTTAAAATGTGCACTCCAACTATTTGCAAGAATGTGTCACAACTGGAACTCATATACAATGTTGGTGGGAATGTTAAAATGAAGCAATTCTTTGTAAAACAATTATGCCATGTTTAAATATGTACTATGTTAGCACTATTCTATTCCAGTGGAATAGATGGAAAATTAATGGAAATGGAAATGGAACAATGGAAAATAATGGAAAATTAATATGTGAATGGATGAACAAATTGTGGTATAGTCACATGATAAAATATTACCAAGCAGTGGAAACATGAACTTTGCGGTGGGGTGTATATTTCTTGTCTTAACAGCAGATATGGTTTCAGAATGTATAAAAATGTAAAAATTACATAATTATAAACTTTTTACAGGTTTAGTTTGTTGTATATCCATATATTTCCAATAAGCATGCCTTAAAATAGTCATAGGATATAAACAAGTAACGCTGAAAAAATAGAATTTATGCAATGTGAAATTCAAAATATTATTTCTAGTTTTCTTACTTTAAGAATCCAGTGTAGAGGGTAGAGAGATGACAGAATAGGTGGACACTAATCTTGCCTCATCCCATGGATACAACTAGATAACACTAACATCAGTGTAAATAACCCCCCCCCCCCAAAAGGCACAAAGACTGGCAGAACAAACTCCACAACTAAAGGTAGAGGCCACATCAAAGAAGATAGGAAGGGCAAAGACTCAGTTTGGGAGCAAAACAGACAGTGGTTGTCCGTGATGGGGAGGGAACTAGGGGGACAGAGAATAGCAAAAACCAAGACTATCACATTTTGGAGTCTGCATGGGGAAGACAAATTCTTTTAATATTTGTCCTTACAAGAAGGGCCAATCTCATGAGTTCTTACAACCAGCAAGACTTAAACCCTGGAATTTTAAGTATCAGCCAGCTCAGATATTAGAGAGCCTAGGGGGTGTTAGGAAGCTGAGTTCATACTCTAAAAGAGATAGCAAAATAAAGAGCCGGCAGGGGCGCCTGGGTGGCTCAGTGGGTTGAGTGTCCTACTTCTGCTCAGGTCATGATCTCATGGTTGGTAAGTTCAAGCCCAATGTCAGGCTCTGTGCAGACAGCTCAGAACCTGGAGCCTGCTTCAGATTCTGTGTCTTCCTCTCTCTCTGTTCCTCTCCCACTTGTGTTCTCTCCATCTCTCAAAAATAAATAAATGTTAAACAATTTTTTTAAAAAAGATTCAGCAGAGATACTGGAAGCAGTTTTTGAAAAAATGCTGTGGGTAGATGGGAGAGAATTATTTACTCATCTTAGATAATGGTCTGGAGAGACAGGGATCATGGGGATACTCCTCCAGGAACAAATGAGCTATCAAGTGCCATTCCCTCCCCTTCCCTACCAGCATAAACACACTGCCACCTGTGGTGACCAGTATGGTATTGACACCCACTACCTAACTTACATAGACCATGCCTTCCTCCCTCCATGCTTTGGTGTATTTGCCCTTCCCAGTCACATCTGCCTCAGTCCCAAGGCTGAAGGCCTTCTACCCCAAAAGACTGGTGGAAATATCACCAGCACCATGTCCCTGACCTGTACCATTTGCAGGGCCTTAGATTCAGAAGCAGTGGTGACAGGTAACATTCTGCAAAAAGGCCAGCACATAATTTGGTAAAATGCACTCCACCCAGTCAGGGACCAAACACTGGACACAACAAGCAGAGTCTCCACAGACAATAGGATTGAGGAAAAAGAGGCTAGAACTCAACAGTGGAACATATGCAACACACACAGGAGACATTCCTTAAATCAGTAGATCCTGAGGAACAGAGGACACTGCACTTCAGGGCGCTATAGGATATCTTCTTCATAAAGCCATTACCTTCAAGAGCAGGAGACATAGCTGACTTTCCTAACACACAGAGAAACCGACACAGAGTGCTAAACAAAATGAGGAGACAGAGAAATATGTCCCAAATGAAAACAGGACCAAACCATAGCAAGAGCCTTAAGCAAAACAGATAAAAGTAATATGCCTGATAGAGAATTAAAAGTAATGATAAGAGCACTAGGTGTTGTATGTAAGTGATAAATCGCTAAATTCTACACCTTAAACATATATCACAGTATATGTTAACTAACTTGAATTTAAGTAAAGACTTGAAAAAAATATTGATCATAAAGATACTCACTAGACTTAAGAAAAGAGTGGGGGCCCTTACCACAGAGATAAAAAAGAACCAGAAATGAAAAACACAGTAAATGAAATTAAAAATAGACTTGATGGAATAAAAACTCAGGCTATATGAAGCAGGGGAACAAATCAGTGACATAGAACTCAGAATAATGGAAAATAACCAAACTGAGCAAGTAAGAGAAAAAAATATGCAAAGTGTGAAAAAAATTAGGGAATTTAGTGACACCATCAAGTGTAATAACATTCACATTATAGGGAACTTAGAAGAAGAGAAAAGGAGGAAGAAAATTTATTTAAGGAGTTAATAGGTAAAAAGTACCTGATCTGGGAAAGGACACAGATATCTAGATCCACGAAGCACAGAGATCTCCCCAAAAATTCAACCCAAGGAGGTCCACAACCAAGACCTATAGTAATTAAAATGGCAAAAAGCAGAGATAAAGAAAAAAAAAAAACTTTAAATCAGTAATTGTAAAGAAAGCAGGCTTTTTTTTTTTGTGCAAAAAATAAGGATCTCAGTGGATTTTTCAGCAGAAATTTTGCAGATCAGAAGGGAATGGCATGATAAATTCAAAGTACTGAAAGGGAAAATCTCCAGCCAAGAATACTCTATCGAGCAAGGCTATCATTCAGAACAGAAAGATAGATAAAGGGTTTCTCAGACAAACAAACAAACAAAAAAACTAGAGTTCATGACCACTAAATCAGCCCTACAACTATTAAAGGGGATTCTGTGAGTGGAAAGGAAAGACCTTAATTGAGAATATGAAAAGTAAAAAACACAAAGCAGTAAAAATAAATATTTCAGTAAAAATCAGTCAAGGGACTTAAAAATATAAGGATGTAAAATACCTAAAATTTGGTATATACCTAAAATTTGGTATATACCTATAATGCAGAGAGGAGAGGAAAGGAATAAAGAATGGGTTCACATTTAAACAACCATGAACTTCATATAGATTTCTGTATGCAGAAGATGTTTTATATAAGCCTAATGGTAATTCAAAATCAGAAACCACTGATATGCAAAGAATAAAGAGAAAGAATCAATATCACTAAAACAAGCCAGTAAACCATGAAAGAGAGCAAGAAAGGATCAGAGAAAGACTACAAAAGCCACAAAACCAGTAAAAAAAAATAGCAACAAATACTTATTTATCAATAATTACTTTGTAAATGGAATAAATATTCCAATCAAAAGATATAGAGTGACAGAGTTGATTAAGAAAAAAAAAAAATAAGACCCATCTGTATGCTGTCTACAAGAGACTCATTTCACAGACACATGCAGATTGAAAGTGAGGGATGGAGAAATATTTATCATGCAAATGGATGTCAAAAAAAAGCTGAGGTATCATTACTTATATTGGACAAAATAGACTTTAAAACAAGGACTGTAACAAGAGACAAAGAAGGACACTATATAGTTATAATGGGGATAATCCAACAAGAAGATATAACTGTATTTATGCACCCAATATGATAGCACTGAAATACATAAAATAGTTAATAACAAACATAAAGGATCTAATTGGCAGTAATACAATTATAGTAGGGAATTTTTAACCCTGCATTTACATCAACGGACAGACCATCAAAAGAGAAAATTAATAGGAATCAGTGGCTTTGAATGGCATACTGGATCACATGGATTTAACAGATACGTTCAAAACATTCTACCCTAAAGCAGCAGAATACAGGTTCTTTTCAAGTGTGTATGGAACAATCTCTAGAAGAGATCACATACTAGCTACAAAACAAGTCTCAACCAATTCAAAATGATCAAAGTCATACCAGGCATTTTTTCTGACCATAACTCTATGAAACCAGATATGAGCCAATAAGAAAAAAATCTGGTAGGATGACAAATACATGGAGGTTAAATAACATGCTACCAAACAACACATCAACCAAGAAATAAAAGACGACATAAAAAATAACACTGAAATAAATGAAAACAAAAGCAAAATCTTTGGGATGCAGTAAAAGCCGTTCTAAGAGGGAAGTTTATAGCAACACAGGTCTGTCTCAAGAAGAAAAATCTCACCCAATGTAACCTTACACCTCAAGGAGCTAGAAAAAGAAGAACAAACCAAACCCCAAAACAGAAGAAGAAAATAGTAAAGATTAGAAAAGAAATAATATAGAAACTAAAAAACAATAGAACAGATCAATGAAATCAAAATCTGCTTCTTTAAAGATCAACAAAACTGATAAGCTTCTAGCAAGACACATCAAAAATAAATAAATAAAGGGGGGGGACCCAAATAAATAAAATAATAAATGCAAATAATTATAATATTATAAAAATTATATGCCAACAAACCAGAACAAATTGATAAACTCCTATAAACATGTAACATTACAAAAGTGAAACATGAACAAATAGAAAATTTGAACAGATTTTTTACCAGTAATAAAATTGCATCAGTAATCAAAAAATTCCTAACAAAAGTCCTGGAGCAGGCAGCTTTACAGGCAAATTTTACCAAACCTCTAAAGAAGGGTTAATGCCCATTCTCAAAGTAAACTAAAAAATAAGAGGAAGGAAAACTTCCAAATTCATTCTGAGGCCAGCATTGCCCTGATTCCAAAATCAGATGAAGATACCACAAAAAGAGAGAATTACTGGCCAATATCTCTGATAAACATAGATGCAAAAACCCTCAACAAAATACTAGCAAACCGAATCCAACAATATATTTAAAACATTATTCACCACAATCAAGTGGGATTTATTCCCAGGATGCAAGGGTGGTTCAATATTCACAAATCAATCAAAGTAATACAACACATTAACAAAAGCAAGGATAAAAAACCCATTTACACTTCAATAGATGAAGAAAAAGCATTTGACAAAGTAGGACATCTATTATGATGAAACCCTCAACAAAGTAGTATTAGAGAAAAAATACCTCTTTTATATGAAAAACCCACAGCAAACACCATCCTCAGTGGTGAAAAACTAGAGTTTTTCTAGAACTCTGAAGGTCAGGAACAAGACAAGGATGTCCACTCTCACCACTTTTATTCAACAGAGTAGTGGAAAGCTGTAGAAATCTGTCAGATCCTATACAGTAATAATAAGGCTGCAGAGAGGGAAATTAAGAAAAAAAATGTTATTTAAAATTGTGCTCAAAAAACAATAAAATATCTAGGACTGAACTTAATCAAAGAGGTGAAAGACCCATACTTTGAAAACTTTAAAAACTGATGAAAGAAACTGAAGATCACACAAATAAATGGAAAGATATTTCATGCTCATGAATAGGAAGAACACATATTGTTAAAATGTCTATACTACCTAAAGCAACCTACAGATTTAATGTAATCCCTATCAAAATGCCAATAGCATATTTCACAAAACTGAAATAATTCCAAAATTTGTACAGAACCACAAAAGACCCCAAATAACCAAAGCAAACTTGAAAAAGAAAAACAAAACTGGAAGTATCTCAATTCCAGATTTCAAGTTATATTACAAAGCTGTAGCATGGTATTGGCATAAAAATAGATACCTAGATCATTAGAACGGAAAAGAAAACCTAGAAATAACCCCACAATTATGTTGCCAATTACCTTCAATACAGGAGAGAATATACAATGGGAAAAAAAAAGTCTCTAACAAATGGTGTGGGGAAAACTGAACAGCTACATACAAAAGATAAACTAAACCACTTTCTTACACCATACAGAAAAATAAACTCAAAAGACCTAAGTGTGAGACCTAAAACCATAAAAATCCTAGAAGAGAACAAAGCAAGGGAAATAAAAACAAAAATTATCTATTGGGACTACATCAAAATAAAGTCTTTTACACTGTAAAGGAAAAAAATCATTAAAAGGCAACCCAGGAATAGGAGAAAATATTTACAAATGACATACCTGATAAAGGGCTAGTATGCATAATGTATAAAGATGGGGCTCCCAGTTTGTGAGTTCAAGCCCTGTACTGGGCTCTGCGCTGACAGCTGAGATCCTGGAACCTGCTTCGGATTCTGTGTTTCCCTCTCTCTCTACTCCCTCTCTTTCTACTCCTTCCCAACTCATGCTCTTTCTTTCTCAAAAATAAATAAACATTAAAAAAATTAAAAATGAAACAAAACCCCCCAAAATGTATAAAGAACTTATACAAATCAACACCCAAAAAACAATCCAATTTAAAAATGAGCAGAAATTGGGGCGCCTGGGGGGCTCAGTCGGTTAAGCAGTCGACTTTGGCTCAGGTCATGATCTCGCGGTCCGTGAGTTCGAGCCCCGCGTCGGGCTCTGTGCTGACAGATTCAGATTCTGTGTCTCCCTCTCTTTCTGCCCCTCCCCTGTTCATGCTCTGTCTCTCCCTGTCTCAAAAATAAATAAAACGTTAAAAAAATTTAAAAAAAATGAGCAGAAAACATGAACAAACCTTACTCCAAATAACACGTACAAATAGCCAACAGAGACATAGAGAGATATTCAAGGTTACTGATCAGAAATGCAAATCATCAAATGATGAATGGATAAAGAAATTGTGGTTTATATACACAATGGAGTACTACGTGGCAATGAGAAAGAATGAAATATGGCCCTTTGTAGCAACATGGGTGGAACTGGAGAGTGTTATGCTAAGTGAAATAAGCCATACAGAGAAAGACAGATACCATATGGTTTCACCCTTATGTGGATCCTGAGAAACTTAACAGAAACCCATGGGGGAGGGGAAGGAAAAAAAAAAGAGGTTAGAGTGGAAGAGAGCCAAAGCATAAGAGACTCTTAAAAACTGAGAACAAACTGAGGGTTGATGGGGGGTGGGAGGGATGGGAGGGTGGGTGATGGGTATTGAGGAGGGCATCTTTTGGGATGAGCACTGGGTGTTGTATGGAAACCAATTTGACAATAAACTTCATATATTGAAAAAAAAAGAAGCACAAAAAAAAAGAAATGCAAATCAAAACTACAAGGAGGTATCCTCTGTCACCTGTTAGAATCACTAAAATCAAAAACACAAGAAATAACAAGTGTTGGTGAGGATGTAGAGAAAAAGGAACCCTCTTACATTGTTGGTGGGAATGCAAACTGGTCTAGACACTGTGAAAGACAGTATGGAGTTTCCTCCAAAGGTTAAAAATACAACTACCCCATCCAGTAATTACACTAGTAAGCATTTACCCAAAAAATACAGAAACACTGATTCAAAGGGATACTTGCACCCCTATTTTATTGCAGCATTATTTGCAATAGCCAAATTATGGAAGCAGCCCAAGTGTCCATTGGTAGATGAATGGATAAAGAAGATTTAGTATATATACATACAATGGAATATCATTTGGCCATAAAAATAATGAAATCCTGCTGTTTGCAGCAACATGGATTGAGCTAGAGCATTATGCTAAATTAAATAGGTCAGAAAAAGACAAATACCATATGATGACACATATGGAATTTAAGAAACAAAATAGATGAAAAAAGAAAAAAAAAAAAAGAGAGACAGAGAGACAAACCAAGAAACAGACTTAACTGTAGAGAACAAACTGATGGTTACCATAGGGGAGGTGGGTGGGGGATGGGTGAAATAGGTGATAGGTGATGGGGATTAAGAATATACTTTATAGGAATGATGTATAGAATTGTTGAATTACTGTACTATACACCTGAAACTAATCCAGCACTGTATGTTAACTATACTGGAATTTAAATAAATAAATAAACAAACAAACAAATAAATAAATAAAACTTTTTTAAAAAGTTTAAGAATAAAAACAAAATACAGTTTTGTAGCTACCCAAAGGTCATTCTTTCCTTTTTTTTTTTTTTTTTTTGAAATGGTATACTGAATTCTGTGTGGGTTAATGGGCTCTCCTCCATTGTTGCAGTCCCAAAGTCTCCCTTCATCAAAGAGGAGAAACATAACCCAAATAGAGTTGTTAGTGGATTCCTTAATTCCCTAGGCGTTAAATCTTAAATAAAGAGATCTAAGGTGGGGGAAACAGTTGGAGTTCATGAATCTTGCAGCAGAGCCTTGAAAACCAAAACCAAAACCAAAACCAAAACCAAAATAAAAACGAACAATGAAACAAAACTATCGATAAGTTTCTGTAACTAGAACTCTGAATCTTTTCCATTTCCTATTGTTTCTAGTTCTATAGCCTTTTTTTAATTCTATGAATGAGTTGCTAATTTAGTAGATTATTTTATGATTAATTTATCCAAAGAAATTTTTGATTACTTATGGAAAAACAACAAAAATTGTTAAAAGGGAAAAAATGGGAGGAACATGTTAAATTTAGTGTCTCTCAATTCAATGTAATTGAAACATATCTTTGTTTCCCTTAATATTTTGTGAGTAAAACAGAGCATTTCTCTTTTTCTGTTTTGTTTTGTTTTGAGAGAGAGAGAATGCAAGCAGTGAATCAGGCAGAGAGAGAGAATCTTAAACAGGCTCCATGGTCAGTGTGGAGTTCAACATGGAGCTCAATCTCATGACCCCAGGATCATGACCTGAGCTGAAATAGAGTCAGATGCTCAACTGACTGAGCCACCTAGGCACCCCAAAGCATTTTTGTTAAGTGAACTAATGAAGTTTGGTATGTTGGGAAGAAACAAGAGCTTTCAGCCATTCTCAAATAAGCAGGAGTTGGGTCAAAGACATTATAAGAATTCTTTCAGACAAAGACTATTTCTGCTGTTATTAAATTTTCATTTCTCTTATTTGTTGATAATGATGGAGATAAAGAATTTTCATGTATGTTTACCCATCATTCCTTACTTTGGAATACTTGCTTTGCTAGGCTTACCAGAAACAAAGCTAGAGATTTATACTAAATCCATGACCTTTCCTTAGTAATCTCCTTTGTAACTATCTTCCTTCACTTAGGCCCTCTAAGCTTACCTTTATACAGAATACTTCACGTTCCCCTTAGTTCTCTGTACACTCCTTACTTGTGTAACATCATCTAATCTTTGATAGCTATGTATGACTTGGTGACCCCTAAGTCTTTTTCTCCCTTAGATCACTTTCATGGCTCCAGACTTATTAAGCCACCTGCTTGTTAGACATCTTGCTTTAAAGGCAATATGACTAAAACTGAACTCATCATCTATCCCCACCATACAGCCTGACATCTATTCCTAACTTCACATTTCCTGAATCCAAGTTACTCGATCTTCTTTTTTCACACCACATCCCAAAAAATCACAGAGCATTATAGTCTTAATTTATGTTTCTATTGCCTGTGGTGATTCACTATTGTATGCAGAGTATATTGCCTGAAATATAATGACTCTTCAATGAATGTCTCCTAAGTGTATTAAGGAATGTTCCAGATGACTATTTCAATTTCACTGGCCTACTTTGAACTAGCTATTAACCTTCTTCTTGACTGTTTTTAGTTTCATACTTTTCTTAAAGGTTTTCCATACTTTTTTCCAGAGTGATTTTATGAAAACAAATAAAACTGATCACTCCCTTTTATAAGGCTTGCCAATTACCTGCCAATTCGTGGCAGACGCCTTAGTTGGTCCTACCTGAACACTGTCTCCCTTTCTCTCTAATAATCTTGACCATCCTCCATTATGCCATCTGTACTTAACGAATTTAAGTTTCTTAAATGCTTCGTAGGTTTGTTTGTTTTTTTTGCTTCAAAAATTATTGAAGATGATTTTTCCCTGCTAACACAACTGTATTTCCTGGAAAACCCTTATCATAATTCAGATATCAGATTAAGTATCATTTTCCAATCAACCATCTTAGATTTCATTAATTTAGTGAAGTATCTTCATTTTGTTCTCCTATAGCCTTTTGTATTTCCTTGTGCTTAAATACCATTTCTAATTAACAGTAAGCTCCATGAGGACAGGGGCCCATCTTATTCACAGACACATGATGAGACTCTAATACAATGTCAGATGCAAGGCATTGCAATGCAAAGCATTAACCTTTGTTGTTAAATAAATTATTCAAAATTATTTTAAATGTGTCTGTGATTGACAAAATTGAAAATTTAGATCATTTAAGATCTTTTACATTCTTCAATTTCATATGGTCAAAGTTGTGATTAGATCACTTTTCCTATTTTAATGGTAAGTTTTACTCAGAAATTTGGATAGTAAGAAAATTATAAGAGCCATAAGAACAACGCACTTTTTAAAATCAAATATATTTCACGGTGCCTAGGGTTATGACAAGTGTTAAATAAGAGAAGAAATACACAAACGAATTGATGTGGTACAACTCATTCCAGTAACAAAATGAATAGATGTTTAGTCCAAACACAGCAACATTCTTAATATTTTCCCAGGGGTACTGAGATCAAGTGCAAAAAGAACTTTGTGAAAGTGGCGCAAGAGGAAAGGGCTAAAAAGTCAATTTCAGTGAACAAAGGAGTCAATAACTCAAAATCTTTTGATAGTTAAAACCCTCCAAATAAATAATCCAAAGTTCTACATATAGAACTTTAGTACATTTGGTGATTCTTTAAAAAATCTGAAAATAACACAACTCTGGATACCACTGTCTTGCAAAAAATCTGTAACCCTCTTTTTTTAAAAACCAAAATGTTCAGAGTTTGATCTGTGCAACAGTCAAATGAACCAGTTCCCTATTAAATTATTGTGAATTTTTTAAAAAAAGATCTAGAATATAAAGAAAGGACTGTTTCAGTATTAACACAAAATGAATTATTTCAATTTATTTTCAAGTATTCTTATTCTGGGGAGTAATACTGAGTTCACTTTGAACAATTCTGACCTGATGAAAATAAAGCAAAACCATAGTAAATAAAATACAAAGGTCCCTTGTTAATTTCCTTATTAGAGTTGTGGATGAAGGAGTTGTTAAATCATAGAAATTCATAAATGTTTCTTTCTTTTTTTTTTTTTTTTTTTTGCTTTGAGCTATTTGACCTCATCTCCAGTGGAAATTATCTCCGTTCTACCTCAATCATCCACTATTGTGTTTATACCCTTTATGTTGACACCATTATTAAAAGAACACCTTCAATATTCCAATTTCAAGCCCTTGCCTTCTTTTCTTCCCCTCTTCCTCCTCCTCTCATTCCAGCTGGATTAAATCACTCATTTTTTTCATGATCAAGCTTCCAAGTTAACTTCCAAGTCAAATTGTACATTTCATTACTAAAATCCTTTACTTGCAAAAATCCTTCTGTTGACATCTTCCCTCCTTTATGTTCACCGGTTGAACTGCAAATCTAAGTAATCTAACACTTTTCTTATATTATACCTGCATGTAGGAAGCTAAATTTTGCTATAGATCATTATGCAGACATATTAAGTGGACTTTCAGTTCATAACCACAAGTCTCAAATTAGTTCTCAACACTATCTAGACAATTTTGTTATATTTCCATAATAAGTGAGAATTCTCATGGACAACCTTTTATGCTACAACACAGCATTTGGCTCTTTTTCTTACCTTTTCCCAGAATAATATAAAAGTAATCTATAGTTGCTATCTCCTTATCTGCATTTTCCTTCAAATCCTTTTTGATCAGGCTTTTGTCTTCTCTACTTTGCTGAAATTGCTCTCATTAAATTCACTAATGATTTCCATGCTTCTCACTGGACTTGAACACAACTGGCAACTATATAATTCCTGCTTTTTTCTTTCTTTTTTTGTTTTTTGCAACTACACTTTCTTGACTTTTTCTCCTTACCTTTTTGGATTGTTCCCTTTGTCTACCCAATCTTTGAAAATTGAAGTGCCTTAGAACTTGGTTTTAAACTCTATTCTATTATTTCTCTAAAAAGTCTTCCTCTATAATCTCACCCAGTTGCATTGCTTGAAATACCAGGAATTGGGCAGTAAATTCCAAACATACCTCCTCCTATCTAACTATTCCCCTAAGCTCCAAATTCATAAACCCAACTGTTACTTAAATGACTAATAGGCATCTCAAATTAACCATGTCTAAAGTATAACTTTTTGATTTGTGCCTCTCTTCCAATGACATGATTTTTCATCAATCTTCCCTATCTCACTAAAGAATATTATCTTCCACTCAGTTCCTCGAACCAAGAGGACCGTTGTCATTCTTAGTAACTTTATTTCCCTTACCACCACTCCCCTCAACACACACACACACACACACACACACACACACACACACACACACCACTATTAAATCATGTCACATTACCTCTAACACACACACCAAATTTGATTACTTTTTTAATTCTTTGTTGCCATCACCCTCATCTAAGACATCATCATTA
Organism: Panthera uncia; assembly: GCF_023721935.1. Lineage (NCBI taxonomy): Eukaryota > Metazoa > Chordata > Mammalia > Carnivora > Felidae > Panthera > Panthera uncia. The sequence continues at coordinate 89,362,131 of NC_064816.1, read as the reverse complement.
CTCACTGGGCCATAGCAATGGCATCTTAACTGAGTTTCTCACTTTGTAAACTTGGTTAGATAAAATTTATTCATTTAGAGCAACCAAATTAATCTTTTACAATGAAAGGAAAAATTAGATAATTTCAGCCCTTGCTGAAAACTTTTGAATAGTCTTTCTGGGCACTTAGAAAATCCGGATTATTACCATGGTTTATATGTCATTTTTCTTTAGGATCTTGCCCCCTGCCAAACTCAGTCACCTGATTGCTCAACCCTCTCCTCTTTGTTTTAGGTATGTTGGTGTCTCATTGGTCTCTAAGTCAGTGCTCTTGTCCCAGCATCATACCTTTGCATTTGCCATGCCTTTTGCCTAGAATATACTTTCTTTTGTCTGTTCCTTGTCATTCATGTCACGGAAAGAAAACTATAAACAATGTGGCCTTCTCATGTCCTGTTTTATTGCACGAATTTAGTTTATTTACAGTACTTTTCAAAATCAAAAATCATCTTTTGTGTATTTATTCATTTGACATCTTGTTTCCTTCTTCCCCACCACTTCTCCCAAGATATAAATGTCTTAAGGGCAAGGACCTTGCCTGTTTTCTAATCCTATTTTGAGTGCTAACAACAGTAATAAAAATGAGTATAAAATTGGTATAAAATATGCAAAATTATGGACAAAAGACTTCTTACTAGGATGTCCTTCTCAATAACTAAGTAATCATACTTTGGAAACATTTGACAATTTAATTTTGAGCTACTAGAATTAGCCATTTCAAAGTTATATATTGTAAATGGGATGTTCTGTTTACTCCAAAGGATAATATTCTTAGAATGTATGGTACTCATGTAAAAATATCTTTGAGAAATTTCATACACACAGGTATATGCATTTATATTATATAACTCTTCTTGATATAATAGTTTCAAAATTTCTTAATTTTTTTTAAATTTTTTTTAACGTTTATTTATTTTTGAGACAGAGAGAGACAGAGCATGAATGGGGGAGGGTCAGAGAGAGGGAGACACAGAATCCGAAACAGGCTCCGGGCTCTGAGCTGTCAGCACAGGAGCCCGATGCGGGGCTCGAACTCACGGACCGCGAGATCGTGACCTGAGCCAGAGTCGGCGCTCAACCGACTGAGCCACCCAGGTGCCCCAAAATTTCTTAATTTTAATGATACATCACAGGTATTTATCCCTTTATGATAACGTTCCATAGCATTTCAATTAATTTCCTTTGCTACCAGTAATAGATGAAGTGAATGACTTAAAAACAGACTTTTGAGATAAGCGCAAACATATACTTATGTTCTACTCTTATTGTAGCCATACCCATTTGGAGAAACAATTTAGAGAAAAACAAGAAGGAAAATTTTGCTTTTCTGCTTTTGTTGAAGTATCTTTAGAAATGCACTGTTGAAGGAAAGTAAAGCTTAGGGAAGGGAATCAAGAGTTACCAATCATGAAACATAATCACATGTGAATTTTGAAAATTTCTTAATGGCAAAGTTCCACATATTAAGTTACACTGGCACTTAAGTATTAAAGATTAAAGATAACATCTAACATTCAAAGTATATTGCAGTAAAGAAATTATTTTTAAAATAGTTTTTATTCCTTTTTAGCATAGATTATACTTACTCATGAAAGTCTTCATTTAAAATTCTAAATGTCATATCATCCCTTTCTAGAAGTCGAAAATGCTCAGCTCCTTATAGGACCTATAGGATGTGCCAGGAGGATATATTGTAATTCAAACCTATGGGAAGTTTTTTCTAGAAATGAGTTAAGGCATATTTGAGATATAAAATTTTTAATTTTCTGAGTTTTAAAAATTGATTTATTGAGTTCTGTTTTTTAAAAACGATAGTAAATATACCTTTAAAATGTTTTTTTTTTTTTGCACCTGCTTTATTTTTATTCTTCAGGACAATGGAGATAAAAATATTATCGTCATCCAAAGAGACTTGAGCATGTTAGCCTAGCAAATAAATCTTAGAAACTTAGAATATTTTAAGAAAATACTTCATTTTGTAAAAGACACTTGGACAGCTTCCTTACTAATATTTGTCTAGGAATGCATTCAGCTCTTCCTCTGCCAAGAATTAGTTTATACCTATCATTTGGTTCCTCTATTTATTAAATTAATTTTGTTCTATATTATTCATTTTAAGCTAGACACTGATATAGGCACTGGGGATAAACACACACAAATAAAAATACTGTTCTACTGGAGAAGTAGTTTAAAATCTAGTAGTTTAAAATATAGTGGAGAGTTACAAATGTACCAAACATTGGACAATACTATCATTGTTACAATGTATGTGCATGTGTATGTGTATGTGTATGTGCATGTGTGCATATATAGAATATGTAGATTATATTTATTATATATAAATACACAATGTAGTAGGAGCACAAGATTGGATCTCCTAATCTTCTCAGTTAGGGTAGTGTCCCAGAACCTGCTCACACCTGTGTAGCCCAGTCCACCATCCCTCATCCCAACAATGAGTTGTCTGCTCCAGTATGAGCTTATTGAAAAGGACTGGAGATGACTTAAAGCAAAAACTGGGTAGCAAAGACCTGCGAGAAAGCTAAAGAACAAAACTGCAAGAACTACAGATCCAAGCAAGTTGAGATTTCCATTGTCCACACCAGCGAGAAACAATTATGCAGTATGTAAGAGTTTAAAGAATGGAATCAGGATGGTGGTCAAATGAACATAGATGAAGTGGTGTAAGGTGACAGGTTTAGAGCACAGTCACAGCAGCTGGGAAACCACCATACTGGTTGGCAATTTACTGCCTGATCCTATCTACCTTGTATCTTTCATCCATCTGAGAACTAGCTCTGAAACAATGTGGTCAGGTTTCTTTTGATCACTTCAAACAACTGGGAAATGATAATATAGAAAGAATCAAACATCTTCCTTGCAAAGAGTTATAGTTATAAATAAGTAAAATTTGAAATCAAGGGCAGTATATACCACAGTAATCAAGTTCCAGAGATGTTGACTTTGATCTCTGTTCACTGTTAGATCTTGTTAAATACCTGGTAAATTCCCTGGCCTTAGCCAGACTCTCTATGTTCTGCCCATCAACCTTGTACATATTTCCACTCTGTTTAATTTTGCTGTCTATATTCTAGAGGATACTCAGAAACTGAACCTCATCTGAATGTTGTTATTGGTTGGTGCCTTCAAAAACAGCAATCTCCTTCCTTCTCCATACCCCAAAGAAAATGGACTTCTACCACTTATATAACCCTGGCCTGTGCCTACTTTGCTTGCTTACTCATTCTTTTATCTATCTGGAGCCAATTATTAATGTTTCTTTGGACTCCCACTCTGTTTTACATTTCTTCTCATCCTGGATTTTCACAGTGAGCAAAAATTTCTAATGTCAAATGACAGCCATTAACCAGCTGCTTGATTTTATATATATATGTATATATACACCTACACACATGCATACCCATACACATACACGCTTATATATAACCAAATATAGTGGCTGCCTCCCCTTGTTTAGCTGACAGTACTATTTTTCTTTTATTCTTCTGTAAAATAGTGCCTATATTACTTATCTGTACCAGGTACTACTGTTAGCAGTTTATGTATATTAACTCACTGAATTCCTATAACAACCTTACTGAGTTAGCTAATATTATTTCTATTTCATACATAGAAAAAAAAAAACCTCAAAGTGCTAGTAGGTTAAATGGCTTGAGAAGTTTCCAAAACTGCCAGGTAAGAGAGCTATGATTCACATCTAGGCAGTCTGGCTCCATGTTCAAAATTTTAAGGGTGACTCCATCAGATAGGAGTTTTAGAAAATCCTTATGAAAGCACTAAAAAAGGGACTGGTTTTTGGGGAGAGGGGGCTATGACAGGGAAGAATCAAAGTAGAGATAACAGTGAGTCTACTTAAATCAAGGCAAAATTTTGAACTTAAGCAGTGTCATTGGAGATGAGAGGAGAAAGCACTGAGATGAAATCAATAGGACACAATGACTGACTAATAATATGGTCTTGACTTGTCCTGACATTCTTGATGGCACAAGAATAATAATAAAAAAAATCCAATGATTGACAAAATTTCTATCATGTCAAGGAATAATACTTTACTTAGTTTTGAACACTATTAACAATTCCATCTCCCATGTCCTTTAAGAATATGTTGATACTTTTCCCCCCAAGGCTTCATTTCTCGTAATCTGATTAAACCCTTCAAAATCCATTTCTAAAGTAGTTTTCACATTCCAGCTTTATGTTGAAGAGGACTAAAAAGAAACACATGAGCAATAAATGACATGGCATTTGGGACTTGTCACTATTAATACATACTAGATACTATTTGCATACAAGAGTTTAAATTTAATAAATGTGTCATTTTCAAATATGTTTGCTTGTGGAAGACATATTATAGGTTCTATTATTTAATGTAAAATTATGACAAGGTAATAAATTAGTCATGATTTTGTATTCTATTACATGACAACATCATTCTTGTCTTATTTCTGTTAGGCATTTTGAAAAGACTTCTCCCTGTTTCCATATATGACACCTTTATATGCTAATAGTAGCTAAAGAGTATCAGGGAAATACTTGATTTTTAGTGGAAGTATACTCAGATATATGGAATAAAAAATGAGAAAAGTATGCCTACCTCACAACAACTACAGCACTTTCATTATTTCTATGAAACTGCTTAATGTATTTTTTTTTTTTAGTTCTTAAACTGTATTTCCCAGCAGCTCTCATTGATGTTTCAATGGAAGGGAGCATGGATTCTCATTTAACAATCCTCATATTATTCTAAGATGCAAATTCTTTTTAAAATAAGTTTTGTCTTATTTTAGAGCAAAACAGAATTTCATAAATTTAGTAAACAGTAAAAGATATTTTATTTTTTCAATATATTTTATGCAAATTTGTCATCTGTTTATAAAAACAAAGATAAAATTTAATCATGAATTTAAGGTAATAGGACCACAAAGTCAATTTTACCAAAATCTGTATTCTTGGTGGTAGCACTTTATAGTCTAAAACCTTAGGTAAGTTGCTTAAGCTTTCTATGCCTTAGTTTCATTATATTCAAAATGGAGATAGTACTGCCTGTTTTATGAGGTTATTTTCAGTGAGATAAAATATGGAAAGCATTCAAATAATTCTTGGGACATAATGGATATTAAAGAAAAGTTACCTACTATTTGTATATTATGGGGATAAATCTCATCTTGTAAATTGCTTTGCTACAAATGGCCATGAACAATATAAAAAATATTTCTTTAAACCTGTATTTTAAAAACTAATTACATAAATGTATATTCATATGCTTTATGAGAAATCACTGTGTTGCTAAATAATAAAGACTTTTCAGGTTTTTGAGGCAGCGATCCTAAAAAGGACACTTAGAAAAAAATGCTCTGGGATAAAGTATAATAATAAAGTATAAATACAGAAATTTATCCAGGAAAATTTAAGACACTAGAGTGTCCTAAAAAGTAAAAAGCATAAGTAGAGTGACCAGTATCTAGTTCTTATGGTTGAGCACATAGGAAGTCATGGAGGGAAGGAGGAGAAGGAAAGGTGTAAGAGCAAATCAAACGGAAGAAGGAAATCAGAAAATCATTTCAGTTTCCAGAACTTTCTCAGACAAAAGACACAGAATCAGAATACCAGAAACAAGGTAACTTAGCTTTAGACAATGAAAGGAGAGAAAAGTATTCATAATAATCTATTAAAATAAGGTGTAAATTCTTCAGTTTTTAATACAGACCCAATAAGCCCAAGCAAGTTATGGACCAGTTATAAATCTAGAACCACTTCTTATGGGGAATGATTAAAATCTCTGAAAGCACATCAATCATAAAAATTATCTGAAAGGGATTCTAATAGTCAGAGTGTTCTTAAATTAGAATTTTATATGTTGAATTGATAAAACTCTTTTTGAAAGAAAAATAACATTTTGTAAAATCCACACGTGATCATTTTTAAGTTTATAGGAACACTAAAAAGTACATATTTATTAGCAAAGTCTTACACTTACACTATCCATAAACAACTGAATTTTCTATTAGGTAACCGCAGCCACCTCTCTAGAATTTATAAAAATAAAATAGAGATAAATATTGTTGATTATTGATTGATAACCATTGATATGTAGATAAAGGGAATAATTGAACTCTAGATAAAAATATACAATATTTAATTTTTAAAACGTTTAAAATTTTTTTGGAGAGAGAGTACATGCAAGCAGCGGAGGGGGAGAGAAAATCCCAAGCAGGATCCACAGTCTCAGTGCAGAGCCTAATGAAGGGCTCAATCCCACAAACCACGAGATCATGACCTGAGCCAAGATCAAGAGTCAGACACTTAATAGATTGAGCCACCCAGGTACCCCTAATTTAAGAAAAAAATAAATTGAAGTATAGTTGATATACATTATCATTTTGGATGTACAACGATTCAACATTTACATACATTACAAAATACCATAAGTGTCATGTGTCACAATACCGTCTTTACAATATTGACTAGGTTCTCTAGACTGTGACTTCCATCTCCATGACTTATAACTGGAAGTTTGTATTTCTTAATTCCTTTCTCTTTCACGCATACCTCAACAGTTTTCCCTATGGCAACCATCAGGTTGTTTTCTGTATTTATGAGTCTTTCCTAAGTGTTTTAATTTTTAACTTCTAAACATAGGTGAAATAATATGGCATTTGTCTTTTTCTGCTTATTTCACTTAGCATAATACTTTCTAGGTCTATCCATGTTACCATAAATGACAAGGTCTCATTCTTTTTCATGACTAATATTCCATTAGATATGTACACACCACATCTTTATCCATTCATCTATAAATGGATATTTAGGTTGCTTCCTTATCTTGACTATGCATATATTCCACAATAAACATAGGGGTTGTATATATCTTTTCAAATTAGTGTTTTCATCTTTTTCAGGTAAATGTCCAGAAATAGAATTATTGGATACATTGTGGTTTTGACTTGTATATCTTTATATGTATCTAATAACTCCTGATAATTAACATTGCATATCTTTTTATGTATCTGTTGGTTAATCTGTATGTCTTCTTTGGAAAAGTATTTATTCAGGTCCTCTGCCCATTTTTTTTGAATCAGATTTTTTCTTTTGGTGTTGAGTTATTGAAGTTCTTTATATCTTTTAGATATTAACCTCTCACTAGATATACTGTCTGCAAATATCTTCTCCCATTCAGTAGGCTGTCTTTTTGTTTCATTGATTGTTTCCTTTACTGTGCAAAAGCTTGCTAGTTTGATGTGGTCCCACTTGTTTCTCTTTGCTTTTATTTCTCTTGCACGAAGACACCAATCACAAAAATATTGCTAAGACCCATGTGTAAGAGTTTACTATGTTTTCTTTTAGGACTTTTAAGATTTAAGGTGTTACACATTTAGATTTTTAATCCATTTTGAGTCTATTTTTGTAAATGGTGTAAGAAAGTGATCCATTTAATTCTTATGCATGTAGCTGTCCAGTTTTTCCATCACCATCTGTTGAAGAGACCATCTTTTCCCTATTGTAATCTTGCCTCCTGTATTGTAGATGATGAATTGACCATATAAGCCTGGATTTCTGGATCTATATTCTGTCTATTGATCTGTGTATCTATTTTTGTGTCAACACCACCACACTATTTTGATGGCTACAGCTTTGTTGAAATCTGAGATTATGATACCTCCAGCTTTTTTCTTGTTTCTCAACATTGCTTTGTCCATTTGAAGTCTTTTGTGGTTGCATAGAAATTTTAGTATGATTTGTTCTAGTTCTGTATAAAATGCTATTGGTATTTTGATAGGGCTTACATTTAATCTACAGATTGCTTTAGGTAATATGGGTATTTTAATAATATTCTTACAACACATGAGCATGGGACATCTTTCCCTTTATTTGTGTCATCTTCAGTTTCTTTGATCTGTGTCCTATAGTTTTCAAAGTATAGATTTTTTTACCTCCTTGATAAATTTATTCCTAGGTATTTTATTCCTTTTGGTGCAATTGTAAATGAAATTGTTTTCTCAATTTCTCTTTCTTTTAGGTCATTATGGTATAAAAATGCCACAGATTTCTGTGTATCAGTTTCATATGTTGCAACTTTACTGAATTTATTTTTCTAATAGTTTTTTGATGGTGTTTTTAGAGTTTTCTATCTACAGTATAGTCTCATCTGTAAATAGTGAGTTTTACTTATGAATTTGGATAGCTTTTTGTATGATGGGTACTATAACTTTCAGTACTATGTTAAATAAAAGTGATAAAGTGGTGGAAGTGGACATCCTTATCTTAATCCTGATCTTAGAGAAAAAACTTACAGATGTTCAGCATTAAATATGATGTTATCTGTGGCTTTATTACATTGAAGTATGTTCCCTCTATACCCACTTTGTTGAGTTTTTATCATGAACAGATGCGGAATTTTGTCAAATGGTTTTTCTTCATCTATTGGTATCAGGACTTTTAGCCTTCATTTTACTAACGTGTTATGTCATATTGATTGACTTATAGATACTGAACCATCCTTGCATTCTTGGAAAGAATCCCTTAATATTTGTGGTAAATGATCCTTTTAGTGTATTCTTGAATTTGGTTTGCTAATACTTGGTTGAGGATTTTTGAATCTATGTTTATCAGGGATATTGGCCTCTTTTTTTTTTTTGTTAATTTTTTGTTGTGTGTGTGATTTTGATATCAGGATAATGTTGGCCTTGTAAAATGAATTTGAAAGCATGGCTTCCTCTTCAATTTTTTTTGTAATAGTTTGAGAAAAATACATAGTAACTCTTTTTTAAACGTTTGTTAGAATTCACCTATGAAGCCACTAGGTTGATTTTGATCACTAATTTCATTACTATGAATCAGGTTGTTTAGATTTTCTTTCTTCCTGATTTGGTCTTGGAAGTTTGTGTTTCTAAGACTTTATCCATTTTATCTAAACTGTCTTGTTCATTGGCATATAAATTTTGTAATGGTCTCTTAAAAATCTTTATTTCTGTGGTGTTGGTTCTAACTTTTTCTTCATTTCTGATTTTGAGTACTGTTTCCTGACAAGTCTGACTAAAGGTTTATCAATTTTATTTCTTTTCAAAGAACAAGCTCTTAATTTCACTGCTCTTTTCGATTGCTTTGTTAGTCTATTAGTTTATTTCTTCTCTGATCTTTATAATTTTCTTTCTTCTATTAACTTGGGGTTGGTTTCTTCATTTTTTATATCCCTCTAGGTTTAAGGTTAGGTTGCTTGAAATTTTTCATGTTTTTTTTTAAATTTCTTTTTAATGTTTATTTTTGACAGAGAGAGACAGAGCACAAGTGGGAGGGGTGGTGGGCAGAAAGAGAGACACACACAGAATCTGAGGCAGGCTCCAGGCTCTGAGCTGTCAGCACAGAGCCCAACACGGGGCTCGAACTCACGGACTGCAAGATCATGACCTGAGCTGAAGTCAGATGCCCAACTGACTGAGCCACCCAGACACCCCTGAGATTTTTCATGTTTTTTAATGTAGGCCTTGATCACTATAAAATTACTTCTTAAAACTGCTTTTGCTGTCTCCCAAAGATTTTAGACTGTTGTGTTTTCATTTTAATTTGTCTCCAGGTATTTTATTTCATCTTTGATTTCTTTGTTAACTCACTGGTTGTTTAGTAGCATGTTATTTAGCCTCCACTGTTGTGGGTTTTTTTCCATTTTTTTATTATAATTGATTTCTAGTATACCATTGGGGTTAGAAATGATGCCTCAATGATTTCAATCTTCTTAAGTTTATTGAGGCTTGTTTTATGTCCTAACATGTAATCTATCCTGGAGAATGTTTCAGGTACACTTAAATAATGTGTTATATCATGTTGATTTGCAGATATTGAACCATCCTTGCATCCTTGGAAAGAATCCCTTATGAATGTTGTTTTTATACAGAGTGTTCTATATAGATATGTTAAGTTTATCTGGTCTAAGGGTCATTCAAAGCCACTATTTCCTTACTGATTTTATGTCTAATCTATCCATTGAATGTAAGTTGGGTGTTAAAGTTCCCTACTATAATTATATTACTGTCAGTTTCTCCCTTATGTTTGTCAATATTTATTTAGTCACTCCAATGTTTCATGCATAGTTACACTTGTTATACAGGTTGTTGGATTTGTCCTTTTATCATTATGTAATGCCCTTTTGTCTTGTTAGATCACACAAAATAGATTTAAAAACAAACACTAAGTATGGCTATCCTAACTTTCTGTTTCCATTTTTATGGTATAGGTTCTATTCCTTCACTTTTAGTCTGTATGTGTGTTTAGGGCTAAAGTGTGTCTCTTGTAGGAAAACTATAAACAGGTCTTGTTTTTTTTTATCTTTTCAGTCATCCTAGGTCTTTTGATTGGAACATTTAGTTCATTTGCATTTAAAGTAATAATTGATAGGTAATATATTTAGTGCCATTTTGTTAATTGTTTTCTGGATATTTTTGTAGCTCTTCCCTGTTACTTTCTGTTTCTCTTGTTCTCTTCCTCTGCAACTGATGACTTCACGTTCTTCTTGGATTCCTTTCTATTTATTTTTTTGTCTATCTATTATAGGTTTTGGTTGGTGATTACCAAGAAGTTCATCTAGAACATCCTCTCTCTATATACAATCAATTGGTCTCTATATTTTCAATTGGTCACCCAAGTTTGAACACATTCTAAGGGCACACTATATTTTTACAAAGTTGTTTTATGCATACAAGGTCTTATCTTTATTGTATGCATCTTTTAATTTTTGTAGATAAAATCAAGTTTGCGAATTTTGTCTTTCAACCTTTATACACCAGCTTGAAGGATTTTCTTTACAACCTTTACTATTTGTCTGCTTTTATTAGTGATATTTTTCTTTTTTTTTTTTTTTAACTTTTAGTTATGGCCATTTCTTTTCCACTTAAAAGAAATATTAGAGGAACTTCTTTAAGACTGTAAGACTGCTTTAATAGTAATAAACTTCTTTGACTTTTGTCTGGAAATTATCTCTCCAATTCTGAGTGATAATTTTGGTAGAGTGTTTGTAGTTATAGGCTTTTTTTTTCTTTTCAGGACTTTAAATTATGCCATTCCCTTCTGGCCTGCAAGATGTCTGTTGAAAAAGCAGGTGAAAATCTAATGGACTATCTAAAACAAATATAACACTGTCTTGTTGTGCTTATGACAGGCAAAATTCAGATGTATGAGAGACACAGCATAAAAGAGGACATGGAGGCATTGGAGTATATTGTTGCAAAGCTTCAACACTATGTGAAATGATACAATATTGTTTAAAGTAAATTAGGATATATTAATGTTATATTGCTTGTGTTGGTGAAACCATTAAAATTAAAAAAAGATAAAAGTAAGAAGTCAATAGTGGAAATAACACAGAATCATAATAACCATTTTGTTTTTCAAAATGATAAATAAAAGGGAAAAAGCACAGGAAAGACTAAAAACTACCAAGAAAAATTTAAATTGTAACAAAAACCTATAATTTTATATATAATATTCTAAACACCCAACCCAAAACATTGTCTAATTAAATTTTAAAAGACAAAAAAAACCCCACAACTCATACTATTAAAATAAATCTATTTAATATATGAAAACGTAGATATGTTAAATTAAAATGATGGGAAAGATGTTTAATAGCACTATTAGAAGAAAGATGGATTGGCTATACCAGTACCAGACAATGCAGATTCCAAACAAAAGATATTATCAGAGGTAAGAAGGGAAAAATCATAATCATAAAAAGAAATCATTAAGAAGATACAATTTTATGTGTATATTCACAGTTCCTTCAAAAACTATGAATAAATTGAGAGAACTGGTGAAAAAAATAATTTGTAATTATAGGGAGAGACTGCACTCCCTCCCAGAGAAAGGAATGCATGAAGACTATCATTAATCACCATGTAAGTGAATGTGTCAAACAACAACAGCACAACACACAATTTGAAGCACTCACCAAACTTTCACCAGGTGACCATATTTTGGACCTTAAAATGAACTTAATCAGATTTTAAAAATTCTAAACAAAAAACAAACTAGAGTTAGTAATAATTTAAAAAGATATCTTGAACATTCCTCAGAGACTTGAATGTTAAAAGGACACTTCTAAATAAGATTGGATCAAAGAGAAAGTCACAAGAGACATTAGTAAACATTTTGAATTAAATAAAAAATACATTTTTAAGCATGTGTGCAATGCAGCTCTAGTGCCTAGAGTTTATACATCATAAGCTTATATTAGAAAACAAGAATAATCTCAAAGTACATCTATCTCATCTTGTACCTTAAGAAATTAGAAGAAAATTAAAGTCAAAGCAGTAAGGAAAGAGAAGAAAACTTGGAGCCAACATGAATATAAATACAGCTATAAAAATAGAGAAGGATTTGCCAAAGACAATGATAAATGACTTGTATACAGAAAATATAAAGAACTCTCAAATTTTGCTGAAGAGAATATAAATATCCTATTTATTTATTTATTTATTTTTAAAGTTTATTTATTTTGAGAGAGAGAGAGAGAGAGCAGGTAGGGGCAGACAGAGAGGGGAGAGAGAGAATCCCAAACAGGCTCTACACTGTCAGCATAGAGTCCAACATGGGCCTTGAACTCACAATCTGTGAGGTCATGACCTGAGCTGAAATCATGAGTCAGACACTTAACCGACTGAGCCACCCAGGCACCCCAAACATCCAATTTAAAACAAAAATTTACAAAAGGACAGAAACTCACACAGACATGCTGGCAAAGATATGGGTAGCAAATACGCCTGTGAACCTAAATTTACTCAGTATCATAAGTTATTACATCCATGAAAATATAAGCTATAATGAGATATCACTACACATCTATTAGAATGGCTATAAAACAAAAGCAAAACAAAAACAAATAAACCAACAAACAAACCCTGGAAATTCTGAGTTCTGGTGAGGATGAGGTACAGATAGGGCCCTCAGACCTATTTTTGAGAATCCAAGGGGATATGACCATCTTGGAAAACAGTTTTGCAGTACCACAAGAAGTACAACACACACTATGGTGTGATGCAGCAATCCAACTCGTAGGAATGCCATGTTTCTCCAAGAGACAATTTCTCCCAGAGAAATGAAATAAGACTTGCATACAAAACAAAAAACAAAAAAACTATTGGTGAATATTTTTAGCAGCTTTCTAACTGCCAAGAACAGGAGATAATCCAAATGTCAACCAAGTGGTGAGGGGATAAACAAATTGTGGTGCAGCTAAATGATGATTTAACATTTAGCCAATGACACGAAATAACTATTAACACATGTAGCAACACTGAGGAAACCAAAGGGCATTATATTAAGTGAAAAAAGTCAAATTTGAAAGTCTGTGTGCTTTAAGATTTCATTTATATAACATTCTGTAGAAGGCAAAGTCATAGGCATAGACTTCTTACCAGTGGTTGTCAGGGGACATGAGTGGAGGGAGGGGATGACCACAGACTTGTGCTCAGGAACCTTTTGATGTTGAAAATATTATCTATATTCATTATGGTGGTGGTTATGCAAATTATTTGTCAAAACTCAAAACTATACACTTACAGGTAAATTTTACTCTAAGTAAAGAGTTACTGAAAAACATGAGAAAATGGGGAGCACCTAGGTTGTAGATATGCAGGTTTTAATGTACACTTTTCAACTTTGTTCTATGCTTGGAAGTTTTCATATAAAATATTGAAAAACAAAAATTTTCCCCCCAAAAGAAAATCCTTATGATAATATCAGGAGAAAAAAGTTACTAATAAAAAGCAAAAAATTTTTAGATGAATTTAGCCTAAACAAACTACAAAGTATATAATTTTCCACTTCAGAGTCACAGGAGCAAGTAAATGACTCTAAGATGCCATTTTATCAACATTCATCTAGTCATAAAAATTCACATTTGTATTTACCTTCAAGTTTATAAATTCAATGTTACATATAGGATCTCTTTTGACCTAAACAATAATTAAGTTGGATAAATGGCATTACATTCCAGATCTAGAAACATCTACAGAGCAATTTAGTAACATGCATTAGGTCTATAAACCAAGACCAATGACTCCAAATCCTGTGTCAATTTTTTTTTGTAAATTTCTATATTGAAGCATAATATTCAGAAAAATGCATATATTGAAACAGAATATGTACTCAGAGAAGTGCACAGATAAAGGTACAGTTCAATGGATTTTCACAAACATCCATGTAGCCAGAAATGAGATCAAGAACTGGAAGATCCCCAGCATACCAGAGGTACTTCAGTCTTTTTTAAGGGAGATCAGTGTAGGAAATAAAAGTTTCATAAAAATTTAATGCAGTGGTGCTATCGTCAATATAAATAACCCTCCCTTTAAGGGGTCTTTAAATAGTCAACTATTTTACTATATTTTAGATGATTACTTATATTTATTTGCATACAGCATTTTAGGAACATAGATACAGGCAGAGCAATAGGAAAACAACTCCCAAATAGCATCGATTGGTAGTCAGCATTTATACAATTACAAGCAAGTCTATATAAAAAATTTATATTGATTGTTTTTAGCCATAAGCATGGTTAGAATGCATTGACTAATGGGATTCACTTCACTAGTCAAACACAATTTTTAAGATATTTATAAGCATAACCAAGATGACCTTAACGTTCTTCTCATTTTGACTAGACCTTAGACAAATGTCTTCCTGAGTATGGAATTAAGCACAGAAATAAACTCATTCATGTAAGGTCAACTAATATTTTGACAAGAGAACCATTATTCAATGGGGATAAGATAGCAACTTTAATAAATTTTCTGGGAAATTACCTCAAAATTAAGCAAAGACTTAAACAGGAGACCTGAATCCATAAAAATTTTAAAAGAAAACATAGGGGAAAAGCTTCCTGATCTGTTTTTCTTGGCAATGATGTTTTTGGATAGAACACCTAAACACAAGCTATAAAAATCAAAATTAAACAAGCACGACATGCAAAAAAAAAAAAAAAAAAAGAAAAGAAAAGAAAAAACGAAAATAAAAATAAAGAAAAACAGAAAGAGGAAAAAAAACCCACAAATCACTCAATTTAAAAAGTGCAAAAGACCTGAATAGACATTTCTCTGAAGATATTCAAGTGACCAACAGGTACATAAAAAGGTGCTCAACATCACTCATCAGGGAAACACAGATTACAACCAGAAGGAGATCTCCCTTCATACCTATAAGAGTGTTTAGCATCAAAAACATAAGAGATAACAAATGCTAGTGAAGATGTGAAGAAAAGGGAATCCTCATACACTGCTGGTGGGAATGTAAGCTGATGCAGCCACTATAGAGAACAGTGTGCAGTTTCCTCAAAAAATTAAAATTAAAACTCCCCCATGAACTAGCAATTCCACATCTGAGTATGTATCCAAAGCCAACAACAGCGAAAATCACTATCTTGAAAATGTATCTGCACCCTGGTGTTCATTGCAGCATTTATAATAACCAAGACCTGGAAACAACCCAAGTGTCCAGGACTAAGAAAATATGATACACACACACACACACACACACACACACACACACACACATTATTCAGCCTAAAAGGAAGAATTAAGTACTGCTATTTGTGACCACACAGATGGACCTTGAGAACCTAACGCTAAGCGACAGAAGTCATATTGAGAAAGACAAATACTGTATGACCTCACTTCTTATATGTGGAATCTATAAAAACAAAACAAAGCCCAAACTCATAGATACAGAGAATAAATTGGTGACTGACAGAGGTGGGAAGGAGGGTTGGGGAAATTAGTGAAGGTGATTAAAAGATACAAATTTCCAGTTATAAATAAGTTCTAGGGCTATAATGTACAACATTATAAGTATGGTTAACAAATTGTCTATTTCAAGGTTGCTGACAGATTTAAATGTTTTCATCACAAGGAAAAAAATGACAATTACATGAGGTGAGGAATGTTAATTACATTTGTAACAATTTCACCATATATCAAATCATTTTGTTATAAATCTTAAACTTACACAATGCTAAGTGTCAATTATATCTCAATAAAGCTGGACAAAAGAAGATCTGGAAAGTATCTCTTGGAAACATAATCACCACAAGAAACAGAGCCCCTATATGCCAGGGTCTGTGGGAGGGTGGGGACCCAACTTTGATAACTGTGGATTAGTCAGCACAGATGGCAGTAACCACATGACCATCCCCGCTCCTCCAACACCCTCCAGTACTTTTCTACTAGCTCGCCCCCGTGCTTCACAACTCTTGCCTTTTGTTGCAGGGGAGTTGAATTTTCTCTCTCTCTGCTACTACAAGGGCCTTAAGGTAAGTCTTCCTTGCCTATTTAATTCCTTCTTGCAGTTTTTCTTTGCTAAGCACCGCCTATATTCTAGGTGATATGCCATAAACTCAGACCTTGGATCTACTCAGGTAAATAATTAAGCAAATATAAAGGAGTGTGATCAGTGCAGTATTCACACATTTACAAACTTGCTATAAAAAAGCAGCTAAGACAGGGTCTCCCCCTCAACCCCCACTCTCTGGAGTAGGAGGGGTGTTAGGAAGTTACAGATTAGAAGACAAAGCTGAACCATGAAGGAATTATGGAAAAAAGCTTCATCATATGAGGGGAATTTACCAAGACAATACAGCATGAATGACAACATGGGGGTGCAGCAGGATTCTCCCACAGAGGGACAGAACACCGAGGCCTTTCTTTCCAGGAAGCAGCTTTATACTTGCCAGCACAGGCTCAGTGGGCTAAGACCCCAAAAGGCTGAGCCCCTAGCAGAGTGGGGTATAGCCTTTTATGCAATTTCTACTTGTCTTTCATATATGGTGACACATTTAGTCTGATTGGACACGGTCCAAGTTACAGAGTGTGTCAGAGCTATGCGTACGTATATAGGAGTTGATTGGGTCACCTTGCTGTCCTTTGTTCTGAGAAGGCTTCCACCGCATTCCTTAGGGAGGGGCTCTACCTCTGCCACAGGGGCACAGAACAGAGATCATGATGTTTGGGGAATAAGAGGTCAAGAGTCGCTGTAACATAGTGTTAGCATGTTGGTGAACCAAAGAGTGAGATCTTGTTGGGGTGGCTGGTAGACCGACCGCATTCAATTTATGAAAATTTAAGTAATCCCAAGTAGTCTGGATGCCAGGAATTGTAAAGGGAATAGAATTAGATCAAAAGTGATGAAATACAGGTGTCTGAATATTCCTCTGCTAGCAGTGTAAAGGTTTATTGCTGGTACACTGCATCTTCATTAGGATTTGGGTGGGACAAAGCCCTCACTTTGTAGGGCCTACAGATTTCCCTGACGTCAACACTCCCACTGTGGCTGATTTCAAGCTGCCAAATGTTTAATAACCAGATTTCAGATCTTCCTTACTATTTAACAATTGTGTTCTCATGAGCCAGTGCAGTCCGTGCTAGAATACCACTGGTGTCAGGGGAAGAGAATGGGCTTTGTCTAGGTGAAATAGAGGAGAATATGGACTCATAAAGCAGCTGTGTTTATGGATAGGAGGAAATCTAATTAAGGGCATTATAGACGTGAAGCTAAGGGTCCACTAAGAGGTGTTAATCACATTATAAACAGTCTTTTCCCTAAGGGCCTTTTAAACAGGCAACTACTTAAAAGTCAAATAATGCACATCAGAGGTCAAGTAATGCACCCATGGTCACCTACTTTCTCAGTGTCAAAGCCTGGATTTAAACCCAGTCTGGCGCATTCCAAAATCCTACACAAGGTTGAGGTGTTTGACTCAGGTTCACCTGGAAAATGAACCTAATGGGATTGTTCTAACAATTAACATACTATATATTCAAAACACCTAAAACAACACCTGATATCTTTAAACATTTATGAAAGGGCAGCTAGCATTAATATTGTAATTACCATTATTCTGGTCTTGCCACAACCAACATGTTCAGTTGAAGGTGTCAGGACAGTGACACAACAATACATCAGAAGGTGTTAATACAGAAAGTAATTTTCTGTGCTTAAGAGGTTTACAAGCTGGGGAGAATAGTACATTTAAAGTGAGGTGGGTTTTGCATTTTATTTGTTAATCCTCTCTGCTCCAAGTATAAACTAAATCTTATAAAAACAAATCTACTTAAATTGGAAGATCAGCTTCTTTTCTATCATCACAGTGGAATAGGCTTGACTGGTAATGGTCAGCTCATCACATTCCCTCAGCTTAAAAGCTAAGATAATGGCCCTGTAAACAAACGTTGTTCCTTTTATTGTCCTGCTAAAATCAGAAGTAGAATTGAGTTTTGAATTATTCAGGTGATGTTCATAATCCTCAAGGAACTGAAAACTCTGTGTCCCATGGAATATTTCCGACAGGAGAAAGACACCAACGTCCAGCCCAGCTTTGACCACTGGAAATTATATAACCTGTTGTCTATGTCACACACCACTGAGTTTAGCATCTGGGCAACGAGTTAGCTGCACTGCGGGTGAGATAAACCTTTTGATCTATGTACAAAGTAAGAATCTTTTTGGCCACAGCTTTATAACCTCTGGTGCTTTGGACCTACAAATAAATCACTCATAAAATAGAAAATCTGGCAGAAAATTTGGGACACTAAAATAGCCTGCAAATTATTTAATTTTAGAAATTCAATAACTGCTATCAAACACACATGATGAAGATAAATGTATCTCTTGCAATTTTCACAGTTTGGCACACCAGAGAATACCTGCAAGGCAAGGTCACCAGAGCTGGGATTGTGTTCACACTTTTGAAATTAAGTCCTTGATAAAGAAAATATCTTCGCTCAAAATTGAAACATACATTCACCAACAAGAATCAACACACAATAAAGTACTGCTTCTGACTGAACAATTCCTGATAGTACTCAATGCAAGTCAATGCCAAAAGAATGCATGTCACATTACTTACTGCAGAAAAATTGCTATGTTATGTAATTCCATTCTTTTTATATTCACTAGTTTTGTTTAATGTTTATTATTATTTATCACCCTAAGTTTCAGCCTTGGCATACACATTCTCACTGTGAAAACAGTGAGTCATTTGTTATTTTGTTCTGACCAAAAATAAACATACTACAGATTTGCAATAAAAATTATAACTGTTTTGCATGTAAGCATGAAAGGGATGTTTGCAACCAAAGCATGATGTTCCAAAAAAAAAAAAAAAATTTAAATTCTGGCACAGAGGGCAAGTTGAATTTCTTTTCTCAGCAAAGTCTCAAGTTGAAAACAAATATTTGCCCTATCTCTGGAGTGAACTTTGATTCTGTTTGTTTAAAAGGAAAGGGGAGTCACATGATGAGAATTATGTGAAGTAAAATTTTATACGGCATCCGTTTGAAATCTTTTTCCCCTTAACCACCCCCAATTGAAATTTTAATTCACATCGGTGGAGGTGAACTGCCAGTTGGCCTCACACCCTCTGTGGCATGACTCTTGAATCTACTTTCTCGATCTTTTGTGCATCCCTTATGGAGGGGATTGTGATGAAGAGATGTTGTTTTTTTTTTTTGTTTTTTTTGTTTTTTTTTTTGGGACAGAGAGAGACAGAGCATGAACGGGGGAGGGGCAGAGAGAGAGGGAGACACAGAATCGGAAACAGGCTCCAGGCTCCGAGCGGTCAGCACAGAGCCTGACGCGGGGCTCGAACTCACGGACCGTGAGATCGTGACCTGGCTGAAGTCGGACGCTTAACCGACTGCGCCACCCAGGCGCCCCTGAAGAGATGTTTTAAATACAGCATGCTAACAAAAAGTTTTAGGGGTAGTGAGGTCAACAGATCAGGAAAACAACTGCTATTGAAAATAATAAAACAGTACTCACAGTTGCCAAGAGGAGGGGGCACAGCATGCCACGGGAAGCCCCACGGATGAGCAGGGAGGGGGAAGTCTGCCAGGGGGGCGGAGGTAGGGAGAGGAGCTGTGGGCAGGGGTCTTTATTGTGGTTTCCTCGGATAAGCACAGGTGAGGCAGGGCAAGCAGATTTAGCACTGGCTAGTTTGATACTTTCACTGGGCCCCGGGACCATCGTTTTCTGTTACCGGGCCTTGGGGCTCATTAAGGCAGCTGTGTAATGGCCTGGAGTACAAGAGCCCAACTGGTTAGTCATATGGACTCTGCATTGGTTGGTCTGTATTTGAAAAATACATCCTTAGGAGGAGGACTCCTCCTGAGAGCGGGGCGGGGAAGGCAGAAGGACAAGGCAAAGTGATTTAAACATATTATCCACTTTTCCAGAATGAGGCAGGTCCAGCGCATGCATGCAGGGCAGCTATTAAATGGGGAAATTTACAAAAGCTACAAACACGGTAAATACAAGAGGGATGACTTACTGTCGTACAACCGAAGCATACGACACACGTAGAGGGTGCTGTGGGCAGACCACGTTGATTCCTGTCACAGGGCTGTTGAACCAACACTGCTTGAGATCAGCTGCTAAGGGATCACAGCTTTCTCCCCTGGAGATGTGCTCTCAGCCAGTGGTGCTCAGACTTGCTGTGTATCAGAATCACCTGAGGAGCTTGTTAAAACTACAGATCACTCGGCCCCACCCCCAGAGTTTCTGATTCAGCAGGTCTGGGCTGAGGTCCAAGAAACTATCATTTCTAACGAGTTCCCTGGTGATGCTGATGTGCTGGTCTGGGGACCGTACATTGAGAACAACTGCTCTAAACTGACAGGAGTCGCCTCCACTGGGGATTATACCCTCCAGAGTCAAGGAATGAATGATAGGGAGTGTAAAAGTCCAGCTAACTTGCCTCAGATCAGGATAATTCTGTGCTGCGATCCATGTTCCAGAGCTCTACATGAGAACAGCCTGTGGCAGCTTACTCTGTATTTTTACCAGGTGTCTTGCCCCACCCAGAGCTGTTTCCCTCAGTCCCTTAAAGGTTTCTCCTTAGTAAACCATGGACGCAACACATACTACTCAGTTTTTGTTTTTAGGATACCCAACTTAAGAAAACAGATTTCTACACAAACTATCTATTACCAAAACTTCATCTAAGAATTACTTTATCATTTTAAAATTTGTTTATCCTCAATATTCTTATTGATCCTTAAACACAGCAATGGTTTTTGATGGTGGTCAGTAGTAGTCAAAACGCTCAGAAGGATGGAAAGTGTAAATAATGGAAAAAAATGGAGGTAATTGGGGATATTTGTAGAACAGAAAACAAAAGGGAGATTAGTTACCCTTGTCAAGAATATCCAGGATCTACTTACTGATGGCATTTTTTTTTACAAGGTGAATTAAAAAGAAATGATTCTACCTTCTGGCACTTTACACTATAAGGGATTGCCTGAAAATGAATTTACATTTTTGGGAAGGGATGAATTCACACACTGAGTATTAGGGGCAATGGTTTGATATCTAAACTAACTCCCCACAGTTGATTTATTTCAATTAATAAAATGTAATTAAATTATATGCATGAAAGAATAAATGAATTAATATACACTTAATAATCTAAATATATCAGATATCGGGCTACCCATTTTCTCCTATACCATTTATTTCATCCTTACGATTAAGGACTCTGAACAAGTTTTCAGAAGACAAAGAAATTTGGTGTATTTTTAAAAGATAAAGCAGAGAAAGAGCACAGACCCACTTAGTGTTGCTATTTTCCTGTCAATAATATAATGCTGTTAATACTGTTAACTGATTCTAATGAAGTAATATATGATTAGTGTCCTAATTAGTGTTACGAATGCATGAATAATTAATGTCATGCTTACCAATGATTTCAACAAAACAGTGCAAAATGTGGAACTACCTCTCCCTCACCCTCTTTCAAACTTTTGAACAAAACTTACTAAATTTAATTCCAGCTCCAGAAGAAAAAAGGACAAGTATTTTTGACCTCTACTTCCTTATCAGAAGGTAAAACATGTGATGGATGAGGTGGAATAGTGAGAAAGAATTGGAGTAGTAGATATTTCTTAAATTACTACTGAGGACAATTCATGCAATGAATTTATGCCGTTCAGGAACCAATCTGTGTTCCAAGGCTATGGTTTAAGAAAAATAGTTTTGGTCTCATCAGACTGTTTTAAGATGCAGCATGTTGTAGTAGAATGAGTCCAATATCGTGTGTTCAAATTCATGTTTTCCCACCATTTTCTGTTTTATCTAAATCAAGTTATGATTGTTCTGGGTCTCAATTTCTTTATCTCTAAGTTGGTGACGTTAATGCCCATCTCGATAGTATGTTGCAAAGATAAAGTAATGTATGTAGAGTTTTATACATCATAGCCAAAATATCACAGGTTCACAATTTCCCCTACTTTTAATTTTGTCTATGGCCCCTTCTTTTAATCAATACATAATATGTGGTCCAGTCAAGCTAAACTACTATTATCTATAAACAAATCCTGTAGGATCTAGCCCTCCTACCTCTTTACACCTCATGCAATTCACCTTAATTGCTGTTCTATTTTTCCTAGCCTTTCTAAACTAGTGTCCACAATTCTCTAATGCTGTGTGGTTTATTCCTCCTGCGGATATCCAAGGATACATCTTACATGAAATTTGGCCTATTTTGCCATGTATTACTCTTGTACACACGTTATATCTTTGATGTTATTGAGTGCCGTGTTTTATTCTACCTTTTACAAGGGTGCCCTTTGTATACGTCCCTGTAGAAATAATGACATGAAAAAGCATGATAACTATGTTAGCAGTTGTCTGTTTGCCTCCCACACTATATCATAAGCTCTAGGAAAGGACTATGCATTTCTTCTATTTCTACGTTCTCTATTTCTCTACATATTCCTCTACGTACTCTGGGTCTCTCTGCATTTCACCTCAGTAGTGCGCTTGCATTGGTACTTCCACTTTTGCAACCATATGGAAGTTCCATTGTAGAGGCATATATATCCAAGTCAATGTTTCACCTTGACAAATTTAGTGGGAGTTTTAATATGTTCAATAATTTAATGGCTAAAATCGGTAGCTACTAAGCTGAAGAAGGGACATTTGATACATACATGATGGGAGAGCCCCTATTGTGTTTGATCTTCTTAGTGAGACAATCACAGGTTATGGGTCCAGAGGCCATTAGATCCTAAGGGACCTGGAATCTCCAAGAAGTAACTCACAAGTCATAATCAGGTGGAGTTAAAAGTACCTACCATGTCATTGGAGTCAGAGCTTCCAGGACCCCTCCTCTTAGCTGGTGACTGTCCTATCTTCCTCCTGAATTTCCTCAACCTCTGTAGCTACTCTTGCTGATTTATGCTTAGTGGATCTGACTCTACTTCCCAGTATCACTCATCATGATGTGTTATCCTCATTTGGCCCTCCTGATCGCTTTATGTTTTACTCCAGAGTGAGACTGGTGTGATTTTGACCCTATACTGATACCTAATATCAGACTGCTTTCCATTCATCTTTTTTAGTACTGCCCGTTGTCTGACTGCTGAATCCTTCCTAGCATTACAACCAAATGTAATCTTTTTTTCTGTGAAAACAACCCTGTAAAAATATGGACATAGAATACTTCCACCCCTTTTTTCCCTAGACTTAGCAGAACTTGTTCTGACTTATTTGGGTCCTCCTTATCATCTTGCCACTGAGGCTTATTAATTTTGTGTGCAATGTCAGGAAAGAGAGGTGCACAAACAACACTGAGAAATCACCTCACACCTGTCAGAATGGCTAAAATGAACAACTCAGGCAACAACAGATGTTGGCAAGGATGCAGAAAAAGGGCAACGCTTTTGTACTGCTTGTGGGAATGCAAACTGGTGCAGCCACTCTGGAAAACAGTATGGAGGTTCCTTAAAAAATTAAAAATACAACTAACTTAATCCCAGCAATTGCACTACTAGGTATTTATCCAAAGGATAAAAAAAATACTGATTCAAATGGGCACATGCATCCCAATTTTGATAGCAGCACTATTGACAATACCCAAATTATGGAAAGAGCACAAATGATTATCAACTGACAAATGGATAAAGAAGATGTGGTGTGTTATATATAAACATACACACACATAACGCAATATTAATCAGTGATCAAAAAGAATGAAGTCTTGTCGTTTGCAACAAGGTGGATGGAACTAGATTGTATTATGCCAAGTGAAATAAGTCAGAGAAACATAAATATATGATTTAACTTTTATGTGGAATTTAGGAAACAAAACAGAGGAACATAGAGGAAGGGAAGGAAAAATAAAAACAAAGAGGAAGACAAACCGTAAGAGACTCTTGAATACAGAGAACCAACTGGGAATTGCTGGAGGGATATCGGCTGGTGGGATGAGCTCAATGGGTGATGGGCATCAGGGAAGGCAGTTGGGATGAGCACTGGGTGTTGTATGTAAGTGGTGGGTCACTAAATTCTACTCCTGAATCATTATTACACTATGTTAACTAACTTGGATTTAAATAAATAAATGAATGAATAAATGAATGAATGAATGAATAAATAAATAAATAAGTAATAAAAAGAGGGGTGTGTTTTTCCATGGACATCTCAAGGAATAGGGACTCTACAGGCCTCCCCAGGTCCTCATGACATATAACTTTCGGAACAAATTCACAGGCAAAACCTGAATCTGAATCTGCCATATAGAAGCCAGGAAGAAACATCTGGATGGATGTTTTGAAGACATACAAACTATAGCTATGTGTTTCAGGAATCACTCATAAAGAAGGCATAGGCAATGTTGTCTCTAGCAAGCAGAGTAATATAATTATGACACCTCTAACAACACTTAGACATAAATAGTCAACCTATGTGGACAGGTAATAGATCACACCTTTTGGCAGAAACAAAAGCAGAAAGTACATTTGTTTGGTTTTCAGTAATATGAAATACCAGATTTTTTCAAAATTTTGGACTCCCAAAGAATATGCGTTGCACTGCTGGGGAGTATGCTGAAAATAAGTTTTCACCGGGTAACTAGAGAGTTGAGAAATGTAACCAGATGTTTCAAGCAAAAGAACATCAATCCAGTCAGAGATAATATGTTGGTGTGTTATGTCAACATGAGCTATAATGAGGCCAAGACCAAGGCCATACCCATGGAAACACCATCAGGGATGAGAAACAGTGATGAGCAGGAGATGACTATATAATGATCCGTGCTAAATTGCATAACCTTTTTCAGAGAATAAATCTGGCATGAGAGAAAAACATCACCAAATCAAACAAAAATCCTCTTAGACACCTCCACACTCCAGCCTCAAAAAGTGGCCAATTTCCAATTGTTGGATATTGGATAAGCATGACTCCAAGTGTTCTGCATGGTTGTATTTCCATTGTTCTGCCGAGCTTTGACTTTGTAGACAGATTGTCTGGGTCTCATTTGAACCTATAGGTCTTTTAATAAACATGTGCATTCCAGTCTCTGAAATGCAAATAACTTTCATGATCACTCGGGAAATGTGAACTGCAAGCTATTTTTCTATTTTATCTCATTAGCAAGAATTCATTTTCCCTTTAGATATAAATATGATGCTTGGGTAAAAAATACAGGATTCTGTGAGATACATATTTTTAAGTTATATTTGCATTATAGTTATTTTTAAATTTAATTCCATTTTCAAAGGAAAATAAGGCAACCTGGTTCTTCATTGAGATATATTTTAACTTCATGAGTTTATGTGTCTTACAGACAAGGCTTGAATAATACATGAAAACTTGACTTCACCATTTGTTTAAAACTTGAAATCAAGATGCATTTTACTTTCATCTCTAGCATTAGTAGAAAAGGCGAGGAACATCATTTTCCTAACTCTAAAGTCCAACTGCATGGCCAATCAAGGTTGATTGATTGAAGATGTCAAAAGAGTGGCAGCCAATATCCTCCAGTCTGCTGACCTTGCGTTCCAGAAGACAGATTAAAGCAGGCTGTCTTTTTCTAAATTCAAATGGATTGGGGGGAAAAATCTTTGTGCCTTGATCCATTAGGGGGTCTGTGCTTAATTGATCTTTGACTCTACTGCAGCTGAACAACTTAGTGACACTGACATGAGCACTTGTTTACAAAATGGTAAGTTGGGATGATAGTTCACCTCCAGCTTTTAAACAGAGTAACAACTTAATAAGGTGATGGAAAAAACTATATAAAAACTATGAAACATCCCCAATCAAGAAATATTCTATTAAATTGCCAACATTTAAAAGTTTTCATTAGCAGTGATAGGTTGCATACCTTGGTAAGCTTCATATCCATACACCTAGCATATTTGCTGCTGATGTTTTCAGTATTTAGCCTCAATATTATTTTCAATATTTAAAATCAGCTTGCTATAATACAAAAATAATTCCTGTATCCCTACTGTACAGTGACTACAGGCAGTGTGCAACTCACTACTCTTCGGTTAAATAATGGGTTGTTTGCTACTTCAAGTTACATAAGAACTTCGGATGGCTGCATAACTTGAAATAATTTTTGGTGTCAATTTTTATTATAAAAACCAATTCTTAAAAGTTTTAAGGTAATATCCTGTTGTAGATTACCATGACAAAAAGCTGCAAGTGTTCTTTCATGGCCGTGATTTTCCTTTATTTATAGCAAATTGAAAATATTCAATTGCTTTCTATCAAGTTATATATTTATTACTTGCAAAATTTATAAGGATATTTTGAATTAATTTCCTTGGCAGATAGAGAAGTGAATTGTCATTGGATGTAATCTCAGCATAATATATTCACCATAAAATTATAAAGTTTGGATGTAATAAGAAACATACAGATAATATACTGTGTGACTTTAGAATATCCTCCTCTTCAAACATATGTAGTGATTCATTCATTTTCTATTATTTTATGTTAAGAAAATAAAATTTCCCTCATGGATCCTTAAGCATTCTCAAGAAAGAATGTTCAAATACTTAATGTATTTGATATGTGTGTTTGTGTGTTTGTGTGTGTGTGTGTGTGTGTGTGTGAGAGAGAGAGAGAGAGAGAGAAAGAGAGACAAAGAAGGAATTATATTAATTTATCCATGTATGTACTCTGTTGAATAGTCATCATAATAAATTTCATTAGATCTAAAACAGCATCAATTGCAAGATGCATTATTCTATTTACTAACATAAAAGATAATGTCTGCCAATTAAACTGTGACACAGTACAGTACTAAGCTGACATCAATTGTATGATACATTCTGATTTCAGGGATGTAGGACATGCAAAAGAAAGTACACCTTAGACTAACTGAACTATGGTAACTTCATCCTGTAGCTCACACAACCATGCTCTTCCCAGTGATTCCTCTGGCCAGTAAGAATGTGAACAAGAAACACACTATGCTGGTGTTCTTTCATTTGTGTCACAGTCTCCCATGTGGTGTCATCATCTTCACTGCTTCTGACAGTTGGAGTGTTCCAAAGTTCACTCCTCAGACTTCTCTCCTCTGCCTGTTTTCACTCCATAAGTGGTCTTACCTAATTCTTTGCCTTTAATTATCACCTATGTGGCAGATGAATCAATCTTCAATTGTGAGATCATTTCCAACCTCTCTCTGACCACTGTTCCAACTACCAGTGTGATCCTTCCACCAGAGACCTAAAAGCCCCAAATTCTGAATCTAACACAGAATTCTTGGTGGCTGCTCTTCCCAGTTCTCCTAATCTCAGTAAATGGCACCAGCCATCCAGCAGTTTCGACCAACAATTTAGGAGCCTTTCATGATATTTTTTCTCAAGTCCCCTATCCACTCCTGTCAGGTCTAATTTCTTTTTTTTTTCTTTTTTTTTTTTCAATATATGAAATTTATTGTCAAATTGGTTTCCATACAACACCCAGTGCTCATCCCAAAAGGTGCCCTCCTCAATACCCATCACCCACCCTCCCCTCCCTCCCACCCCCCATCAACCCTCAGTTTGTTCTCAGTTTTTAACAGTCTCTTATGCTTTGGCTCTCTCCCACTCTAACCTCTTTTTTTTTTTTTTTCCTTCCCCTCCCCCATGGGTTTCTGTTAAGTTTCTCAGGATCCACATAAGAGTGAAACCATATGGTATCTGTCTTTTTCTGCATGGCTTATTTCACTTAGCATCACACTCTCCAGTTCCATCCATGTTGCTACAAAAGGCCATATTTCATTCTTTCTCATTGCCACGTAGTATTCCATTGTGTATATAAACCACAATTTCTTTATCCATTCATCAGTTGATGGACATTTAGGCTCTTTCCATAATTTGGCTATTGTTGAGAGTGCTGCTATAAACATTGGGGTACAAGTGCCCCTATGCATCAGTACTCCTGTATCCCTTGGGTAAATTCCTAGCAGTG